>NW_027632700.1:0-51825 GCF_902686455.1 Sciurus vulgaris | reverse complement strand
TCCATAGAGTTTGTAGTAGAAAGAGGCTATCAGGTCATAGAGGATATGCTGACCATAGAGACTGTGCATATTTTGCCAGATACTCAAGAAATAGAAACTTTGTAGTTCACTGAGGCTACACAGGTCATATAATTTACCTAAGTCATAGAAAGTAAACATGCCATAGAAACAACCCATTGAAGACCCAGTGACTATGCAGTTTTTTGAGTCAATACAGATCACAGAGGCTACCAGATCATAATGGTTCCTACGGTTTTGATATTACAGAAGTTATTTACACTACTCAAGCCATGACGATGATTTACACCATATTGTTTATGTGCAGTATAGGTCATGGAATTACGTAGACCATGAATACAATGCAGGTGACAGAGACTACTCAAACCTCCAAGTCTATACAGGTCATACAGTCAATGAAGTTCATAAAGGCTACATGGGTCATAAATGCAGTGCAAGACATATTATCTAATCATTACAGGAGGAACCGGTGGAGGGCTTCCAGATCACCCTGGTGGATGAGTCCGACCTCTACAACTGGGAGGTGGCCATCTTCGGACCCCCCAACACCCTCTATGAAGGCGGCTACTTCAAGGCACATATTAAATTTCCTATTGACTACCCATATTCACCACCTACCTTCAGATTCTTGACCAAAATGTGGCAACCCAACATTTATGAGAATGGAGATGTATGCATTTCAATTCTTCATCCACCTGTAGATGACCCACAGAGTGGAGAACTGCCCTCTGAAAGGTGGAATCCTACTCAGAATGTGAGGACTATTCTATTAAGTGTAATCTCACTGCTTAATGAGCCCAACACCTTCTCCCCAGCCAATGTGGATGCTTCGGTTATGTTCAGGAAATGGAGGGACAGTAAAGGAAAAGACAAAGAATATGCTGAAATCATTAGGAAACAGGTTTCAGCTACTAAATCCGAAGCTGAAAAGGATGGAGTGAAGGTCCCCACAACTCTGGTGGAATACTGCATCAAAACTAAAGTGCCTTCCAATGACAACAGCTCAGATTTGCTTTATGACGACTTGTATGATGACGACATTGATGATGAAGACGAGGAAGAGGAAGATGCCGACTGTTATGATGATGATGATTCTGGGAACGAGGAGTCGTGATGTGCTCCTTTGATGTCCCTGTACTGCCCTGCCATCTCAGGCCAAAGGGAGGGGAGCAAGTGGGGACCTAGCAGTGGCCCCTCAACAAGAACCTATTCACCGGGGGTGGGGAAAAAACACAGCTTCTGCTGACTCCCCTTATGGATCTCAGTTTGCTCCTTTTTATGGACCTTTCATGGAGAGAAAGTAACCCTCCACAGAATATCTGAATTCTTGCATTCTTTACCCTTCCATCACTGTATTGATTCTTTTTTAAAAAAAAACAAAAAACAAAAAACAAAAAAAAACCAACAACAACCCAAACTCCCGCCTCACTTCGTCTCTGTAGAATGTTCACAGCAAAACACATTTGCTCTGTTTTTAGATTCCCGAAGAATTAGTCTTTTCAAGACATTATTGTGTTTAAAGCTGGAAATCGTTGGGAGTTCACAAGTGCTGCATATACTGGGTAGCAAAAGAAAATGGAGGAAAAAAAAATCCACAAAACAAACTTTAAAAAAAAAAAAAAAAGCAAATTTGCCAAGGTTTAGCTGCTCATTTACATTAGTGTGTGCGCATTTATTCAGCCCTATGGTGGTGAATTTTCTTTCTTTCCCTTCCTAACCAGGATACAGTGGGCATCAGGGACTTACTTCATGCTAAGCCTGATGAAATGTGCTCCCTAAGGCTTCATGAAATCATCCTAACACGGAGGCCTCAGCTATTCTTGAGGAGAGAAATCATTTTGTTTTTTGAAATTGATTGGGATCTAAAGCCTGAAATAAATATTCATACTTTACATAGAAAAAAAAAATTACCAAGGCCAAAGTATTTACTAAGTTTGTATAGTCTACTTATGTCATAAAGGCTGTATAAATTATAGAGGTGACATGGAAGCAAAGGTTAAGCATATAATAGAATTTATGCAGATCATATAGATTTTTCAGGTCATTAAAGAATTCTAATGTCATTTTGGCTACTCAGGCCTTGAAGTCTACAGAAGTCACAATGCATATTATGGGCATTTAGAAATCTGAGGCTGCAAAGGGCTATTGACCTGAAAATGACAGTCTACTCAGATCCTGTAAGTAAACACAACATAGGATATTCTCATGTCATGAAAGATACATAGGTCATAGATGTTGTGCAGGTTATATGGGGTGCAAAGGACAGAAAGGCTGTGCAGGTTATAGAGTCTACCCATGTTACACAGGCTATGGTGTCCATAGAAGCTTCACAAATCATAGTCACTTCTAAGGACATTGAGGTTACTCAAGCCAATGAGGGTACTCAGGTTGGAGCTGTAAACCATGTCTCAGACTACCTAGTAATTAGAAGTCAACAAGATCCTAGAGGCTACTGAAGTAATTTATGCTTCTTTGGTTATAAAACCTATTCAGGTCAAAGGTCCTTGGTTATAGATGTTATAATTTTATAAGGTATTAAATAATAGAAGCTTTTCATTTCATTTAGAATACTGATGACATAAAGATTTTGCATACCATAGAGATTGTACAGTTCATAGAGTCTCCTCAGGTCAAAGAGGTTACTAATGTCACTTAGTATATTTAGGACAGCTAATTTAAACATGTCACAAATGATACACTTATGCTAGAGAATATTTAGGCCATAGATTCCTCATGGGTCCTGGTGCTATTTAGGCCATGAAGTGTAGACGGATCATAGGAGTTGCTAAATTTATTTTAATTTCTCAGATTGTAGACAGTATGCAGGATATAGAGCCCACTAAGAACCCAGAGTCAATATATCATATGAGATTCACAGATCATAGAAGCTTCACTGGTCATAGGGCTGCTAAGTTCATTGAGGCTTATCATGCCATTAAGTCTAATCACCTCACAGAGGTTGACTACATCATAGATAACACTCGGTCACTGAGGATCCATGGGTCAATAAAGATGCACAGTTTTGGGATGATACACACACCGAAGAGACCACAGGAACTACAATTGAGATAGAGATGAAGGAGTCCACTGACATTATGTAAGTCTTTGATGACACTCAGATTATAGAATATACAATGGAAAGTAAAACTGCAGAGGTGATGAGAACTTTCATTCTACCCAGATAATAGAGGATCTGGTTATTCAGGCTATCAATGTTATACAAGTTAAGCAGCCTATGCTTATCATAGAGATTACACAGTAGATAGAAGCTACTACATTCTTTAAGTTAGTGAGGTCATAAAGGTTACACATGTCACAGAGCCTTCACAAAACATAGAATCTACTCAGGCCTTAGATGCTTCAGATGGTATAAGGTCTATTAAGGGCATATACAACATAAGTTTCTTTAGGTTTTTCAGAGCAAAAATAAACACATTTCATAGAGGCTGCAAAAGCCATAGAGGGTACACATGTCATGGAAATACATAGGTAATAGATGTTATGAAGCTTATAGTTGTGACCAAGAACCACAGAGGCTGTGTAGATTATGAATGTTAAGAGAGTATAAAGGGGACAAAAACATATCTTTGACAAAGCAGTCTTTTTAATAAATTGTGCTTGGAAAAAATGGTTATTCATATTTATTTTTAAGAGACAATAATCTTATCTGTCACTCTGTGCAGAAAGTCAATTCAAAATTGAATAGAAACTTTGAACTGAGGCCAGAAACTATGCAACTCTTAGAAGAAAACTTGGGATCAACACTCTAAATTATGGGTACACGTTCCAATGTTCTCAGTAGCACTCCTAAGACTGAAGAAATAATGTCACATATTAATAAGTATGATGAAAAAAATGAAAAAAAAATAAGTATGATGGAATCAATGTTAAAATATCTTAACAGCAAAAGAAGAAATTTAGAATGTGGAGAACCAACAGAATGAGAGAAAATCATTACTAGCTACTTTTCTTTAAGAAGATTAATATTCAGAATATAACAATAACTAAAATTACTTAACATGAAAACCCCAAAAATAATCCAATTAATAAATGTTCAAATGACCTATGCAGTCACATCTCAAAAGGAAGAAATATGTCCAAGAAATATATTAAAAATGCTCATAATCATTACAAATTAGAGTATGAAAAAAATTACACTGAAATTTCATCTAATTCTAGTCAGAAGGACATCATCCAGAATGCAAATAAAAATAAATGCTGAAGAATATGTGAAAAAAAAAGAAACACTTTTCACAGTTTTAGTGGGATGGCAAATTAGTACACCACTATGCAAATCAGTGTGGAGATTTCTAAGACTAGGAATAAAACTGCCACATAGCCAAGGTGTACCCCTCTTCAGTGTACATTGTAAATAATTACTCATCATAATATAGCAATATCTGTGTCCCCCAAATTTGTAACAACACAATTCACATTAACCAAACTACAAAACCAGTCAAGGTATCTATCAGTGGATGAATGGAAAAGAAAATATGGTGTATTTATGCAACAAAATTTTATGCCAATAAAGAAAAATAAAATTATATTATTTGTATGTAAATGGATGGAAATTGAGAACATTATATTATGTACAATAAGCTACATTCAGAGGGTCAAGGACCATTTTTTTCTCATATGTGGAAGCTAGAGAGTAAAAGTGAAAAGAGGGTATGTATCTGTGTGAATCTCATGAAAATTAAAATTAGTTGAGTAATTTAAGGAATGCAGATGGGAGAATCATATTGGTCAAATCATAGTGTTATGTATTGTGTGCATTTTTGAATATGTAAAAAATATGATTATGTACAAATATAGGCACAAATAAACAATTGAAAAAAATAGCTTTAAAAAAGTAGAAGATACAACATACACAGAGATTACAATACTGACCCTGGCTACTCCATTCATACAAGGTTCTTGTTCATATAATATATACAGGCAATAGATGATATTGCATCCATGCTAGGCAGGTCATATTGGCAACACAGACAAAAATGATACATAAGCTATAATGGCTACAAGTGCCAAAAATATATGGAGGTTATGGATGATGTTGTCATAGAGACTTCTAATGAAGTCAAAGAGGCTACATAAATATGTAAGAGGTCATAGATATATAGTGAACACAGAGTCTACACAGGTCATTGGGGGATTTCAAGTGAATTTAGGCTACAAAGTCTGTAGTAGTTACTAAGCTCATTTATGATACTCAAGCCAAAAGGGCTAAACAGGATATACTATGCTGGATAAAAAGTCTCTAGCACATACACAGGATAGGCAGGTCATGCAGGTTATATAGATTAAATTTGTCACTCAGGATGTGGAGTTTACACAAGTCACAGGGGCTATTTGTTTCTTGGAAGATAATCAGAACATGAAGGCTACAAGGGGCTTACAGAAATATATCAGTGATAAAGATGACTTATACCATAGAATCCATGCTGGCCATGGAGGATTTCTGGGTCATAGAGACTATGCAGGACAATGCAGGACAATGAAGTTACATAGATAACAGAGGAAACACAGTTTACAGAGGCTCCTGCTGTCATAAAAGATATACAATTTACAGAGGCTGCTGAGGTCACAAAAGCTATGCACAACATATATGCAACTTAGCTCACAAGTAATATTCAGGTTATAAGTCCATGAAGAAAAAAAAGCTACTCAAGTCATTAAGGCTATGCAGGTCAGGGGCTGTTAAGGTAATTTTGAATGCTCATGGAATAGAGGATATTCATCCTCCAGTGCATATTTAAGATATTAGGCTATAAGTTCATAGAGGTTACTCATTTTTTAGAAGCTATTCATGTCATGGAAGTTATAAAGCCATAGAAGCTAGGCTGATAATAAAGTCTATTTATATCATAGAAGGTAACAAGAAACAAAGGATACTCTGACTGTACAGAATATACAGATAATAAAGGATATATATGTCACAGTGTATGACTAGCACAGAGGCTACAAAGGCCATAGTGACTGTGCAGTTCATAATGACTACTCAAGGCATAAATGCTTCAAAGGTCATAGAGTCTACTGAGGTCAAAAAAGGATACTGAAGTCATTTAGGATACTCATGTCATAAAAACCACACAGTTCACAGAGTTAAAAGGCCAAAGAGCTCTTCCATCCATCGAAGTTATGCAAGTCATGGAAGCTATTCATGCTAGAGGCCTAAAATTCATACAGTTTACTCAGGTAATAGAGACTGCTCATGCCATACTGGTTATACATGTCATATAGGCTACCAATGTCATTTAGGATACTAAATGTCTCAGAACACAAAGAGCACAGAAAATATCCAACATATACTTACAATAGAGAATTTTCAGGTCATAGACACTACTAGGCCACAAATGCCACTTGGGCCATAAAGCCTAGGAGGATAATCATATCTATCCTGACATAGAGTCTGTGCATATTGTAGTTGGTATTTTAGGGTTCAGATGTTGCAGAGATAATAGAGGCTACAAAGTCATACCAGGTAAGCAGTCAATAGAATCCATTCAGGACCTAGAAAACAGGGAGGCCATAGGGGTGCTTCAACTCCAAGAGACTATGCAGGTCATAGAGTGTAGTCATACCAGAAATTCTGCTCAAGACATATTTATTGAGGTCATCCAGGCTCTGTAGATCACAGAGGCCATGAAATTTGTAGGGACTATATAGGTCAGAGAGGCAACTGAGATAGAAGCCATGTAGTTATTAGTGGTAATTCAGGTCATAGAGCTTATGCAGGTCTACAGTGTACAGAGATAATGTTTGCTCATAGATTTGAGACTCATAGGTGCAAAGGTAATCGTGACCAACTGAGATAATAGAGGCTAATAAGTTCACTTAGATTTTTCAGGAAAATTACCTGAGGCTATGCAGGTCATACAGACTGTAAATACCACAGAGGCTACATAGATCATAGAGGTTATGTAAGTCATATAGACTACACTGAGTATAGCAGAAACAAAGTTTATTTAGCTACTGTTTTTTATTGTTTTTCTACTTAGTTATATATGACAGAAAAATACATTTTGATTTATTTTTCACAAATGGAGTACTTTTCATTTTTCTGGTTGTGCATGATGTAGTTACTCTTTCTATAAAGGCCACATAGGTCACTTAGGCTACTCAGACTTTAATGGCTATGAAAGTCAAGGGCTATGCCAGACATAGTTGAATGTAGAAGACTATGCATGTCAGACAGGTACTCAGAGGTTAGAGACTATGCAATCATAGAGGATTTGCAAGACAAATTTTATTCAGAACATATAGCCTACTAGGCAGTAAAGTGTAAAGATGTGTCATAGAGACATCAGAGGTCATACAGTCTACACAGTTCATAGAGGCATTTGATTCTACAGAATGTGTGCAACACAGAGACTAGTCAAGCCTTAGAAACTATATAGATCTTAGAGGTTACTGAGAGTATAGAAGTTATGAAGGTAATAGAACTGAAAAATAGAGTTAAGGCTATTAATACAGTGAGGTCATAGTGGATATTGTATAGATAAAGTCTATTATCATTTAGACTTTTCAGGCCATAAAGGCTATATAATTGTTATAGTCCTTGCCAGCCATTGAGATGCACATGTTGTGGTGGTTACACTGTTCATAGGAAGTGCTCAACTTATTGAGGGGACTTGGATCAAAGAAATGCTGGCATTATGGGTTACTCAAGTCATACATAATATCCAGACTATATGAAATACCGAAGCCATGGAGGCTTTGTTTATTATAAAAGTGAAACAGGTCATAGAGGCTAAGGCCACTGAGGCTAGAGGATCAACTAGGGAGCAGACTTTTTTACCCTGGTCTGGACAGGCATGTGGATGGATATGGAGAGCAGATGTCTCTCCTGCCTGAGGCCATTTTATTTTCACACTGCCCCAACTCTGGAGGATGGGACTGGGGTCCCAGCTCATCCTGACTACCACATGTGTGACCACAAGGTGTGATCAGATGATAAACACTTCTGGAGTTCAGTTGGATTCCACAGACTGTGAGGTGCCCTGAGCCATGGACTCAGGACCATGGACTCAGGACCTTAGGGGATGCCACTCTGCCTGATCCTGTCCACCTCAGGAGCCCAGAGGAAACAGGTAGCTTGCTGCTTCTGATCATGATGACTGTCAGTGAACTCTCCCAGCCTCTCCAGGGACCCCTGCCCCAGTTGGGGGCTCTGGGAATAAATTGCAGAACACTGCTCTTTTCTGTGAGCTGCCTTGTGCTTGGTGTCAGAGGGTTGGGAGGAAATGCCCAACTGGACTGCGAAAGTGTCTTTTTTTCTTTGTCTTCAGGGTCCTTTCTTGATGTCACAATGTCTAGCCAGGACTACTTGGACCTGTGTGCAGTCACCTCACAACGTACCCCATGGATTTAGACCCTACCCTAGGCCATGCAGCTGGCAGAGCTGGGTGGGCTGGTGCAACCCAGGTCCTCAACTCCCCTGAAACAGGTGGCAGAGCTCTTTCCCCTGACCAGTGAGTGGACATAGATAAATCCTGGAACACATGGCCTCCACAATGGAAGAGAAAACAGGTTTAGGGGCAGCCTCAACTGGGGTGCTGAGAATAAGTATCCCTTTAAGGTTTTCATTTCCAACCATCCTTGTGTGGCCTGACCACTTTTTGGTTTTGTCAATCAAATAAATATTCCAGTTGCAGAATGTGAGAATTTGATCTTTCTTTTCAACTACCAGGATTCCCATTGAAGAAAGCATTCATGGGAAAGGAAACTGAGAACTTGGGGGAATGTGACTAGTCAGGTCCCACCCAGGGTGAGTTCTGCCCTCCACTCAGTGGAGTGAATCCTCCAGTCTCTGAGAAGACAGGCTTCCTCAGTGTTGTGTGCTTCACCACTTTCCTGGAACCCAACTGCAATACAAACACTGGTGAACTAAGCAACAATCAAGCCTGACACCTGCTGATAGAATTGTGAATATTTTGGAAGCAGCCTAGGTGCAACCCACTTGATGAAGCATTGATATTGATCAGTAACCAGTCTCAGTGGTGACAGGATGGGCAGAGCAGCTCCCAGAACCACCTCAACTCCTTGAGTCCTTCCAGTATACCAGGAGGAGGGCTGTCTCCATTGGCTTCCCTGACAGAGAGCTCCAGCCACCTTGTTTTGTTCATGTGCCAGTGCAAAAGTCCAGGATCACACAGAAGGGCAGTATACTCCTGTAAAGGATCAGGACAAGAGAGGGTCTCAACACACTGACCAGTCCACAAGTTCTGCTTGTTTTCTGTATTGTGACTAAACTTCACCCCAGGTCTCCTACACATTACAGCAGGGAGCTTACAATTGTGCAAACAGAAAAATGCCCCAAAGACATCCTGGTTCTGATGCTGGGGACCTGTAGTACATCATCTGGCCCCTCAAGGGAACTTTGCAGATGGAATAAAGCTAAGAATCTGAATGTGGGGAAGTGATCCAGGAGGCCCAGGGGACCTGATGTCACCTCAGCCTCTTAGCAGATGAAAGCAAGCGGCCAGGGGTCAGAGACAGGTCAGATAGCTACTCTCCTTGCTCCAAAATGGTCCTTTACACACTTGTGTCTTCAGGCCTGTGAGGACAGGAAGCCCACAGCCAGATATGCCTGTGTCTCCCTCTCCCTTCATCGGCTTGGTCACAAAATTCCTCCCACCCAGAGTCACATCTCCACTTTCTGCTGCTGGATTTGCTCAGAACAGCTCTGGTGTGGCAGGGCTCCTACTGCTTTGGTCTCGGTGCCCCATCCCCTTCTACATTGCACATGCATTCCCTCGGACAGGCTGCCACAGAGCCTCCTGGCTGCCCACTCAGGGCACAGGGTCCACCACTTGTTCTGCGTGCTTGAAGTCCTGGTTCCTTGGTTAAAATGAGGAGGTGAAAATCGAGATCTTTCAGGTCTTGTTCCAACTAGCTCTGCCACTTACCACCTGAGAAAACTTGGGTTGCTTATTGAACTTTCCTGGGCCTCAATGACCCTGTGTGTAAATGGGGTGTCATGAAAGAACCTAATTCCTAGGGCTTGGGGGAGTAAGTCTGATGCACACAAACCCTCTTAAACTGTCTCTGTCCCCTGGTGCACCCTACGTAGTGACTACAGTTCTAGAAGCACAACATAACCATTCCCCAATTTCTGAAGGTCTGCTGCTGACTCACAATCTCAGTATGGGTGTGAGGGTCTTTCTCAATCCTCTGCTATCCATGCTGCATAGGCCATTTGCTCTGATGTGACCCTGGCACTTGGTTGGCAGCACTGTGATGACCACAGGCTCTGGGCTGGTCTCATAAGCCTCCATAACTTTTACAGCCTTCTCCTGGGAGGGGTGCCTGCAGCATGCTGCACCACAGCTAACAAATCTGTGTGTCCAGCCATATCTGAGGGTCCAAGGAGCAATCTTCCATGTGACCTTGGTCACTGAGTCACTCCCTATGCCAAGAAGGCATGACATTTCCAAAGCTCTAGGGCAGGACCCAAGGTCAGTAGCCTCTGGGACCTTCCCTTTACCTCTGGCTCCTGTCCATTCCTACACACCAGTGCTGAATACAGACCCAGAGGACTTTGAACCCTGGAAATGCCAGAGGAGACTCAGCATACCCAAGATGCCCAGGGTACCTTGATAGTGGGGTTGTCCACTTTGCTGGGGATGGGCCATCTCCCTGGGGATGAGGCATGAGGCTTCAGAAGCAGCCTAGACACTACAAGCCCTGAAGTTCCCACTGCGCACCTACACCACAGACCCCCCAGGATGGCAGAGCCCTCAAGCCTCACACAGGCCCTGTGCCCACACTCTACATACAGCCCCAACTGCAGGAGGAGAAAGAAAGTCCAAAATCCAGAAACACAGACTGTGGTTCACTAAGGGTCCCATCCTAGACAATCATCTGCTTCTGTGTGCTTGAAGCCTTTGCTGTGTCACCTGAGAACTCCAGGTGACACAAAATCTAGACTAGGCAGCATGGAGAAGCAGGTGTCCTGCAGGGAGTGTGGATGACTCAAACCATGGAAAAGACTTTTGTTCCCAAACACAGAGGGCTACTTGTGGAGGCACTCCTTCTCTTCCCACCCCTGACACAGTTCCTCCTCCCTCACCACTCTCCCTTGCTCTCTCTTTCCAGGCTCCTCTCCAGATGGCTTTTGCCTCCCACCAGAGAGACCCCAACTCCCAGGTCTTTGTGCAAGCTTCCAACCCCTCAGAGATCTGAGCCCCACTTCCCTCATTTCTGGACATTTCTCTGAATTCTCTGGTATTGCCATGGTTCCTTCTTCTCACCACTGACAAGAAAGAATAACAGGAATGGGAAACACAGAAAAACCATCAATTAAGGGCACCCTGAACCTTCACCAGGATACACCTTGGAACATTCTCCTGAAGTCCTCCTGCTTACTCTGCCGAGTAAACCCTTTTTAGAATACAGCATTAGCCCATGTCTTCTCCATTCTGGAAAATTACATATGTGGAATCAGGATGGATTACTGCTCTGAAATGGAGGGGGCTTGGTGACGTGCAACTGAGTCAAGGGCCTATTCACACTCTGCACTGTGCTACTGTGTGAACTGCTCATGATGATTATGTCACACAGGCTCCTCCTCTCTCCTGTTTTACATAATGAGCATGACCCACCTTAAAGAGTCTCCCAGGTTCTTTACTGACAACTGATTCTGTGGTTTGGACAGCAAGCACTGGGCACAGGGAGGCTGCTGTGGAGGGCAAAAGTCAGCTTCCCAGTTTGTAACAATATGCCAGAGGCCTGCAAGTGGATAGATTTGCTTTGGCTCTGAGTTTTAAAGACCTCAGTCCAGGGCTGCTTGAGGCATGGGGTGAGGCAGCATATCATGGGTGATTTTATGGTAGTGCAAACTCCCCATCTCATGTCTGGGATGTGAGAGAGAAGCAGGAAAAACCTATGTCCCGCAGTCCTCTTCAAGGACACACCTCATGACCCTGAACCTGCACCAGTCCCCACCTTCATCCTAATGCATCTTCAAAGGAGCATAATCTGGTGACTGGCCTTGAAGAGGTGGCCTGTGGGCACTCTGTCCTGGAAGCAGTCCTGCTGGGCTTCACTCCTGTTTCTGCCTGAGGCATATCAATGTTGAGAAAATCACGAGGTTCCACCAGGCTCTGACTAATCAGCACCCTGTCTGCAAGAAAGGCCCAGCACCATCAGCCTGGTGCTTGGTCTTCATCCTGGGACAATGCTTGGTCTTCATCCTGGGATGTGGTCTTCACCACATCCTTGGGGGGGGTGAATCTAACAGGCAGGACAGAGGCCTCTGAGACTTGGCCAGGTTTCTGACTCCCCTGCTGTCCGTGCCATGTCCTAGCTGCCCCTGGGCAGAAGCTCTGCTTCTGGGCCAGAGCCCACCCTATTACCTAAATGGGGGCTTAGACTCTCCTCTGGGCAGTGTCAGGATCCTGGCCCTCAGACTTGGAACCCTCCCTGCAGAGTCCACAGGAAGACAGCAGGACATGGATACAGTAGGAAAGAATGCAAAGGAGGATGCAGAGCAGGTGGGCAGCTGATGGGTGTCAGGGGTTGTGTCACAACCCCTGTCTCTTCTTCAAACTCCATGGCAATCCTAGGATGTAGGTGTTCTGGGGATGCCCAGTGGTCACCAATAATAAACATCAAGAAAGAAGACATTTCTCCCATTAGAGAGCACCCTGACTTAGGAGCCCAAAGAAGGGACCCTCTAACCCTGTTCATGAACAGGTTTCCTGTTCAGGAACATTTACTTGAATAGATTTTACCCTGGACACTGTGGATGAAGCCACCATGATGGACAGCACCCTAGGATGCCCTTCTGGAACCTGGACTAGTGCCACCCTCTATCTCACCTGGGAGGCCTTCATGGTGGAACAAGAGAGGGAAGGTGTGAAGAGCAGCCCCTGGTCTGTGCAGGGTCTCTGTCAGAGTCACTGGTCAGCTGTGAATACCCTGGCTTCCTACTACAGCTTTCTCTCCTGTACATGGACTTTGGAGGCTGCAATGTCAGAATCCAAACACTACAAACATGGCCACTGAGTGCACAGCATGGTCCTCAACCCTGTGCCTTCCCAGTGCCACAGGAACAAGCTTCTGCCTTCCCAGTGCCACAGGAACAAGCTTCTGGGGTCCCAGATCTTGGAGTGAGTAGAGTTGTGGGTTGCATTTTTGGAACTGCCACAGAGATGGCAGGGTGTTTCCAGCCTGTGCTCCACTGGATACAGGAATTCAGGCACCACCTGGGCACTGACCCTACCAGCCCACTGCTATCTGGACACTGAAATTCTGTGGAGGAGACTCTGACCTTGACTTATATGTCAGGCTCAGAGCTCCCTTGTCTGCCCCACACTGTCCTGTGCACACAGGCACAAGGGTAATGTCATTGTCAGAACTTCCCCTAAACACAATAGGGCAGGGTGGCAACAGCATTGGGTGATCCCAAGGTCCTGGCACTGCAAGTCTCAGTCACCTCGAATTGAGGGACAAAACACACAGAACATACTATGTGCACACACAACCCCTTACACATCACACACCACATAGCACACACCACATGCATACATACCTGCTTACACATCACACAACACATACAACTCATCTCAGCAGATACCATGTGCACACAACTCCTTACACATCCCACAAGAGATACAACACAACACAGCACACACTACATGCACACACAACTCCTTACATATCACACAACACACAACTCAACACAGCATGCAGCACATGCAAACATAACTTCTTACACATCACCCAACATACATAAGACACACAGCACTCACCACATGCACATACATCTCCTTACATATCACACATCACATGAAATGCAACACAGCATACAGCACATGTATACACCCTCTTCACATTACAAAACACACATGATACCACACAGCACACACTACATGTAAACAACCTCCTTACACATCACACTACACAACCAGTATACAACTAACAGCACATATCACGTGCACACTCTTCTCCTTACACATCACAACACACACAAAGGAGCACACAGTACACACCCAATGCATACACAACTCCTTACATATCACAGAACACACAAAATGCAACACAGAACACACCAAGTGCACACACAAGTCCTTATACCTCACAGAACATATAAAACAAAACAGGAGAATCACATGCACACACCTCCTTTACACATCACAAAACAACTGCAGCATGACACAGCATATACCTCAGCACACAAACTCTCTTACACCTCACACAACTCAAACAATGCAACACACCACACACACCAAAAGTTCACAAATCTTCACTTTAAAAACACACAGGATGCAACACAGCACACACCACATATAAACAACATCCTTTCATATCACATGGCATAACAACTACACAAAAAGCAGCATACATCACATGAACACACACCTGCTTACAGATCACAAAACATACACAATGAAACACATAGCACATATCACGGGTACACACACGTTTTCATGCATCACACAGAACACTTCCAATGCGACACACAGCATACATGATGTGCACACACACTCCCTTACACATTGAACAAT
The DNA here is from genome assembly GCF_902686455.1 of Sciurus vulgaris. Taxonomy (NCBI): domain Eukaryota; kingdom Metazoa; phylum Chordata; class Mammalia; order Rodentia; family Sciuridae; genus Sciurus; species Sciurus vulgaris. The sequence continues at coordinate 37,297 of NW_027632700.1, read as the reverse complement.
ACATTAAATGCAAGGCACAGCACACACCACATGTAAAATAATCATCTTACACATCACATAACACACATAATGCAACACAACACACAGCATGTGCACACAAACCTCCTTGCACATCACACAACATGCATCAAATCACACAGCACACACCATGTGCACACACATCCTTATACACCACACAACATAGACCTTAAAAGAGCACCCACCACATGCACACACACTTCCTCACATATCACACAATGTACTCACAACACAATACTCTGCACTCAGAATGTGCAGACACACTTCCTCACACATCATACACAGACATTCAACGCAGTAAAACTGCCACACAGGAACACAACATACACACAAATGATACACAAATTGTATAGCACCCACTGTGCGCAATATAGCAAGCACAACATATGTACACCCATTCACACACTATACACATATCATGTACACACACTTCACTACACACCCACAATTTTCTTTGACTTTACTGGAGATTATCATGACTCATCACATGGTCAGTGTTGGAAAATAAGTGTGAAATGTGACCTCTGTCTTCCATTGCAGATAAGGTTTCTCTGCTGTGGGGAGGCCTTGGGTCACCTTGAACTCTAGAGAAGGGGCTCAGCTCTCCTGGGACTCCCCACCTGGCCCTACTGAAACCCACCCTGACAGTGGCCATGGATGATAAACTGAGGGCTCAGGGCCCAGCCCAGGTGATGCCACTCAGTCCAGACACACCTGAGTGCCTACAGAAAAACAGCCATGCCCCATGACTCAGCATCACCACAACCTAGAGCTGTGGGGTCCAATAAACCCTCACTCATACAGACTGTCCAGCTGCTGGACAGGTCCATAAAATTCCCTCCCAAGGACTCTGCCCCAAGTCCTTTCAATTCTTCCCTGGGCTGAGCTCCTGATGTGGCCTCCCAAAATGCAGAACTGGTGATGGGAGACTAAGCATGGGGTAGGCCTCCAGGCTCACAGTCCCTTCCCTCCAGACTCTCTCAACAGCCCTGACTGTGTCTAGTGACCTACCCTGAAGGCCAGGAGAAGCTTGGGTTGGGCTGGGAAGGTGGAAGCTCCAGGTTGTTAGCAGGAATTGCTGTGGGGCCTGACACAGGGAGAAGGAGGGTGGGGAACCCAGGAGGGAACTAAGGAGACACTGGCAGCTGGGACACCCCTGTACCAGGCTGCTGATGACCATTGGCTGTGAACAGGACATGAGCAGTTCCTCAGTGAGGGACTGAGGGTTGGCAGGTTGGGGACCCATTGGAGTCCCCTCAGGGAAGCAGGCACTGGGGAGGATCTTTTGTCTTCCTGGGGCCAAAGAATCTGGAGTCTTTACTGACAGGAGTAGTGCCTTGCCAGCATCAGAAATTAGATAAAAATGAATTTAATCACAATTTAGCTAAAGCAAAGAGAAAACTGTCCTACCAACACCATCCACAATAGCACTGCCATACACAGGACCATTAGCAGGAGACAAGCAGATAGACACCCAGGGCCCTGTAAGAAACATGTCAGTGTCCCCAGCACTGCCTTCCTTCCTGGGCCAGTCTGTAGTTATCCCAACCTTTTCCCCTGGGCATGGGATGATTGCTTGCAGGGAGCTATAACCTTGGCAGCACATGTCAGGCAGGGACGAAAAAGCAATTTGGAGTTTCTTTAAAATTCTTTCATTTTAATTGAACCTTGTCACCACATTCCCTCTAGTCCATCCTGCAGTCTTGAGGGGTGGGACTTTCCCTGTCATCTGGCCCTTTAAGTGGGTGGGGTTGGTATGGAGATCCCCTCAAGCACACCCAGAATTTGGGACTGAGAAGAGACAGCAGGGAGAGCTGCGTAGAGTTTCCCATAGGAAACAATGGGGGAACCTGCTTGGGAGCCTTGGTAGCACCTGGTTTGGTAGTATTGGCACCTAGATAGCCTCACTCTCAAAATTCCTCCCTCCTGAGCAATGGTTTTCAAAGACATTGCTGATCGTCCACCAAATAATCTGGGCCCATTTTGACTGGATGGACATGTCATGTCCTTTGGTCTAAATGTGTCCCTGCTCCAAGAGGAAGTGAAAGACTGCAGGAGTAAGTAGAAAAGATGCTTTTAGACAAAGTGAGCACCAAAACAGGCTCAGAGAGAATGGTTACTCAACTGATCATAACCTGAAATTCTGAAGCATGTGCCTGGGGTGTGTGCAGTGGTACAGCAAGTGGGCTTTCAGTGGAGAGTGGACCTGGTCAGTACCTGCCCTTTTACCGAATACAGACTCCAGGTATACTGGCTGCAGTCTCTTTCTTGTCCAAGTGCCCAGGACCCCCTGTCACTTCATGGGGCTGCCCTTCTCCCAGAACTCTGTGGGTGTTCAGCATGAAGATCACTGTGATGCCTCTGAGGACTTTGGACTCACAGCAATTTCTCAGACATACCTACTATCTCACTTTCTATCTTCCCCAACCTGTGTGCATCCAGGGATTTGCTATCTGAGCCCCTCCCTCTCCTCATCCTTCCTGGAATACATACACCTGTGCACAGTCCCAAACCAGACACTTTCTCTAAAGGTGGAGCTGAGAGTTCCCACATCTTCTATTCCTCACTGACCCCTTCAATCATGTGACTCCTGCACTTCTAGCTGGAATTATCTCTGTGATAGTGCCAGGCTCCCAGGTGGATCACCTGAGTTCAATGAGGCATCGGCATAGTGACCAGGTGACCCTGGCTAATACTTCACACTGAGGGCCATTGGAAAGCATTACAAAACAGCAACCATTGCCATGACAACCTTGGGGAAGGTGGAAAAGATAAGACAGAAAGTACCAAGGTCCTGCATGCAGCCCACCCAAGACAAGTACTGTGAGCCATGGGGCATCTCTGTGGCTTGTAACAAGAGAGATAGAGGTCAAACTATGCAGCAATGCCTCACATATTCCTCTGTTGATGCTAAACAGAAAGGCATATGACTGATGCTCAAGTCCACCTATAACCAGCCTGGACAAGGACTTGGACTCACTATCTTGGCAGTGCTGAGCCAGATCATTTTCAGGGAGGTCCAGGTACTTCTGCCATCTGGGTTTACCAAAAGAGTTCACACTGCTTTGCATCTGGAGGGAGGCATATATTTCTATTGAACTTTCACTACAACCATTTCCTTCCTGCCAGGGCAAAAGTACCTCAAGTCAGTGTCATTCCTCAAACCATCAGGGTCAGATCTTTTTCTCCAGGTATTGTCTCCATCATTCTGTCCATTTCATCTATGGGCTGGACAAACTGTCTCAGACCTGTGCAGGAGAAAAATCTGTAGCAACATTCCTATCCAAAGAAAAAAATGCCCCAATCCCTCACTGTCCTTGAAAGACTTAGAAGATCCAGAACCTGCTAGAAGTGCACTACACAAGAGACCTCAGACCTCACCCTGCAGTGTGCATGAGTCTTCCCCTGAGTGTGATCACTGGGTTGCAACATCCACAGAGCATTGTGCAGAGGTCTTGTCTGGAATGCCAGCTACCAGGAGTCTGAGGATCCCATTTTTCAGGACCGTCTGGACTCTATTTTTATATTTAAGAAAAACCTGTTTGAGAACCCCTGGGATTGACACACAGTACCTAAAATCAACAAATTCATTTATGTTCTTAAACATCAGTACATCAATATGCCAAGAGCCACCATCAGGGTCCAGAATAATGCCAGGCCTCCTGTTGGGGAGGTGAATCCCCAGAAGGACCAGCCTCACCCAGCCTCACAACATGGACGTGCCCCTGACACAGCTATAACCTGAGCTCTGCTGGTTGATTCTAGTTGGGGTTGCGCTGGTCCTTATCAAGGAGTTTGCCTCAATTGTCAAGGATGGGCTCAGCCCTATATGAGGTCTGCAACTGACCTGTGGTGTTTTGCCCCCTCTCCTCTGTATATACAGGCTTATCTGTGCTCCTGGAGTTAAAGCTTGGAACATCCATGTCTCTGAATTAGCTCACCATCCCATGGGGCTTCCCCTGGGACAATGGTTTGGCAGACCATGCCTGTCATCTCACTGGAATACCCAGGCAGAACAACCTTGCAAGCCATAGAACAGGCCCTGGCCCCTCATTGACTGACTCCTGTCTGCATCTTCCCCTAGAGGATGCTGGCTATACCAGGCAGATTGTGACCCTCTGAGAGACTCACCTGGGTTCTGGTACCTGGTCTGCACCTTGTTGCTTGGGTAGCACTGACCAAGAGATATCATACCTCTGAGCTTCCTCTGCCATTTGGAAACTGAGATGATCAATGTTCCCTTACAGACTTGAGGCAGATGTTACATGGCCCCAGGTGTGTGGAGCATCCTGAAGTATTCAGTGCACAAGAAGTGCTTTCAGCAATTAAAACTGTGCCCTCCTGGCTCCCCAGCAGGATGGATATGGGAGCCCCTCTTTCCCTTACACCCTGAGGTGGGAGCTCACATGGATGCCCCTTCCCTGCACAATTCTCTTCCTGCCTCACACCTCCATGTGCTGTTTATCCACCTTATCTTCCTCTCTGCCCAACCTCCAATGTTTGACTCCCCCAGAAGAATCCAGAACACCCAAAAGGATGCTGATTCCCACTGCTAGGGTTTGTCTTGGGAGGAATCCAGTCCTGCAGCTCAGAGAGAACCCAGCCTTGCAAGAAGGGTGATGGTGCCATTTCTGTGGCTGTGCCCCTCTGGAGTTGTCACACAGGCCTGGCCTGGGCAGGGCTGAGGGATTGGACCTTTCAGAGGAAACTCCAGGACTGCTGAGAGAGTGCTACAGAGACTGGAAGAAAATAATGAAGAGCTCTCCAGGAAGTGGCAATCAGGCAGAGCAGAACCCCTTTGTGGGTGACTACTGTTTATCGTGCAGCATACAAACGAATGTTCCCCAGAGACCTAGCTTACAAATGCCAAAGTCTTTCACTATCACATACCTGTGCACCAATGCACACAGATACATGGTCGGACTGCAGAACCACACATGTGCAGAGCCATGGATGCCTTGGCAGAGTCCATCCCACAGCACCTGTTCCAGCTCCCAAGTTGTTCTCTGCAGTTGAACTGTGGCCCTGCACTGTAACAAGTTTCTCTGCTGCTTCATCTTCACTCTTCACCACTGAAGCACTTCCTCCCTGGTCTGAAAACAATTTCCACATCGTGTTGTACTGCACTGTTTATGGACCCCTCTTGCCTTATGCATGAACACCTCTTCCTCCCCTTTAAAGTGCTTCCCAGTTTCTAGATGTTGTGCAGTGGCAGAGCTTCATCTGATTGCTCTGACAGGATGGTGAACTTGGAGCTGGGGCATGTGCTTCTTCAATTTCCAATGATCTTTCCAAGTTCTTCACACTGGCTCCTAGGACTTGTTGTATGTTTGGAAACATCACTTTCAACTACTCCTCACTGGCATTTGGTATTTTAATTTTAACAAAGTCTTTGCCCACCAGGAGGGTGCCATCTGACCTTCTGTTCCTGCTTGTATTTATGTTGCCGAGGGTTGGTTCTCAGGCCTCACAAGGGGGATACCTGTGCCTTCCCTCTCTGTATTCAGTGAATTCTCTTTATTCCTGAAGTCCCTGTGGATTGCTCTGCATGGAGACAAGTTTGAAATTCTAAAGCTCTGACTTCAGGTCCAGAGGAGGCAATCAGAACCAAAGCCCAACTCTGGCTAGAATTTGGGTTTCTCAAGAAGGAAGCACCAGGGATACCACAGGAGAAGAGCAATGGAAGGGAAAAGAGGGTAGGAGGATCCTGGTGAGAACAGAAGCTGTGGACCCTGGAGGGGAGCAGGAAATGCAATGGAGAAGTCTCCACAGATGGGATATTGACAGAGCAAGTCTTAAGCCAAAACAACCCACTTCTGCTTCACATCCCTAGGTGCAATGTGTGCCTGAAAACCTGTGTACAAAAGCCAGAGCTGGCCATGAGCAGGGCTGAGTTCTTGGATCTGTGAGCCAACTCTGAGTTTCAGAGGGAGGAAGTGAGTGAAATTTCTCTGGGCTTCTGTTCTCAAACCTACAACCTGAGGATCACTGCACACAGTCTTGCTATCACCCCTGCTCAGGACTCATCTGAGTCACATCCACAGTCACCCAGTTTGGCTATCATCCATAATCAAGACTCACCTGAATCACATTCAAAAAACAACATGACACTTCTCTTTTCAGTTCCCTTCCTGATCATGTCCAACCCAGGTCACATGAGGACTCTACAACACAGAAATTGGCAGCCACTGCCTGCTGTGGACTGGTGTATTCTTCATTATATTAACTCCATTTAATGCAGTGATTGCACATAGGCTAATAGTACAGGAATGTGTATCCAGAATTTCCTTCCTGCACTCCAATCTAGCATCCATTCCACTAGGAAAAGACAATTGTCCTTTGCTTAAATAAAATAAAAAAATAAATAAATAAATAAATAAAAATAATAAAAGCAATAAATGAATAATAAAAAAAAGGAGCGGAATGCAACAAATGTTTCTTTGATTTGTTTTATGTTATTTATAAATGACAATATCCACCACCATTCTTGACAGACTTGTACTGACCTATCAGTCACTGATGGTTCAGGGGAAGTCTCTGTGAATAGAGAAAAGTGAACACTTCCTATGAGCCTGACCTTGTCCCTGGTGTGCCATGGCCACCATCAGATAACTATAGACTCAGAAGTGCAGCCAAACAAAAACAGGTGGTGATCAGCACTTGATCCTTGGAATTCACCATGGAGAGATGGTGTCTTAAGATTATTAGTGAAACCCAGGTCACACATCCTCTGCACCAGGGAAGTTAATAATGAGCCCACGACTGCTCTCAGAGAACCTAGTGATTGAAATCCACTCAAACCCAGGTAGGTGAAGGTGAGGGGACCTGGAGGCCTCTGAAGTTCCAGTAGAGCTACGGGTCATGGAGCAGCACAGGGAGAGGCTCAGAACCTAAGAAAGGCCTCCATCAAGTCAAATCACAACTTTTTCCAACACTCGTGCTTAGCCTGGGCTTCTGTAGCTCTCCTCGGTGCTGCTTCTCCCACTGGGTACAGAGTACAACATGGGAATGACACCAAATACTGGGACTAAACATGGGAAAGGAGAACACACACTCAATATCCAGCACTTTCTGCTGGGAGCAGCTGACCACTCTGGGAAAGGGTCCAGGAAATTAAGGGGGCAGGTCATATGGAGGACACAGGCACTCATCAGCTTGAATCAGAGTCCTTGAATGACCACAAGAGGGCCTGAGAGGAGAACAGAGACACTTGTTCAAGCCTTTGCCAGTGAGAGCTCTGGGAATAAGGAAGTCTGTGCAGAGGGAGGCTCAGGTGTGGGTGTAGGAATTCTCTGCTTCAGGCCTTCTGAACCTCAGCACAGCCAGGCCTGGCAGAGCTACGAAAGACACCCTGAAGAAAGCCTGTCAGCTTTCAGATATATCACTAAGACTCAGATATATCCACTAAGTAAGAGGACAGCCCAGGGGTCCATTGTCTCCATGAACCACCCCAAGATGGGCCATGAAGTGCACCATGGGTTCAGAAGCACTCCTGCCCTACACATGAAGAAAGCAGCACAGAATTTCAAACAGTAGCCCAGAATCAATCCCCCAACCAGCTCCACTAGGGACAGGCAAGACAGGAAAGAATCATTGAACTGCAAAGATCAAGGGTGCCCAGGGAGCAAGAAGAAGTCCCTAACAATATGTTCATAAAGAAGTAACACTAGAGAGAGTGTGGTACACAGCAGAAGGTGACTGAGGAAAAACTGTAATGAAGAACAACTGGGTTGTGCATAGGACAGGGAAGATCCTGGGCTCTGCTAGGTGAGGGCACTCACTCACAGACCCAGAGGAAACTGAGTACTTGTGGGTGAATGGCACAAATGAAGAGGAATCAGAGGATCCTGAGTACAGGTGGTCAAGGGGGGCACTAATGAGATGAGGAGGAGAAGACTGAGAACAGAAGTAGGAGGTACTGGGTAATAGTGTTCAGGGAAATGAGCATCTGTGTGCCAGGGGTGCTCACCACAGGACTGAGAAGACCCTGCACAATGTTGGGGAATGTGAGTTTAAGTAAGAAACCAGAGAAGACTGAGCATTGTTAGGCTATTTATTCTCACACACAGGAGCCAGATGAAACTGAGCAAAGGCAGTTAGGGAAACTGAACACATCATCCAGAGGAGAATGAAAAGTGCTGGGTGAAGGTGCTAACCCAGAGATCCAGGAGAATACTGAGCATTAGTTGATGAGGTGCAATCACTGAGATGACATAGAGGGGACAGGGTACTAGAGGGAAAGGGTCACTCCAAAACAATATTCAGGGAAAAAATGTGCACCTGTGTGGAGGGGTACTCACCACAGGACTCAAATGACACTCAGCAATGTTGTGTGAAGGGAGATTAAGCACAGACCCCGAGAACATTAAACACTCTCAGGTAAGAGGTGCTCAACCACAGGACCCAGATAAGTCTGAGCAACAACTGCCTTGGGGAAGATAGAACAAGATGATAAAAGATTGAGTAGTACTAGTTTCGGGCACTCACACAACTCACCCAGAGAAATATGATCAAGGAAAGTTTAGGGAACTCAGAAAAAACTAAGAGAAGACTGAGCACTATTAAGTGAGGGACACTCACACTCAGGACCAAAATGAGACTGAGAAAGAACAGGTCAGATGAACTTAGCAGCTTAAATAAAGAAGATTTAGCCACATTAGGACAAGGGCAATCGACTAGAGGGCTGAGTGGAATTGAAGCACTGTGGATGAGGGACACTCTCACAGAACCCAGTGCACCCTCAGCAATGATGGGTGAGGGGAGACTTAGGGCAAGAAACAGAGAATCATGAACAACGTTAAATGATTTATTTATTTATTTTTTACCATAGGAGTCAGAGGAGACAGACTTCTTTTGGAAGAGAGGTGCTCATCAAGATGATTCACAGTTTTGGACCCTAATCAAGGGAGTCCCTCAGGCCATGGTCTGAGGTAGTTTCGAGGTGATGTGACACTGCTGCATTTTCAAACATCTGGAGAAGTCCTCCATGATGACAGGAAATTGTCCTTGGGAACATTTCACACTGTCCATTGACAGGGTACATTTTGCCTGAATCAGGTGTCCTAGGAGGTTTACTCTCTTGTCAACAGGGAGCAACTAGTGACATATCAGAGAATATTCTGAAAATTATTAAATATATCCTTTTCTACTCTTCAGAAAGATGTCAGAAATCCTGTCTGAACTACATCACCCATAAGACCTCAGTTCCTTTATAAAAGGTGTGGAAATTGTCAATGATGAATGGTAGAATGAGATCCCCAGTGTTGTGGGCATTGACATCCTTAAACATTGCTTTGAATTTTCAGGCATTTGAAAGGAGCTGGTCTGCATGGCAGCACCAAGAACCTATTGAGATTTTTCAAAAGAGGAGGTATCCACATTAGTTTAAATTTCCACAGTAGTGCTGGTGTTGACACATAGATAAGGTCTGAGATGGTGCATTAGAAGGAATGGGGCCCTCCCAGATGTTTTATTCAAATTATCAAGTTTCTTAGAACTCAGTAGAGACTACACAATGGTGGTGCATCTCCACCATCCAATAATACCCACAGGGGACTGAGCATGGGTGGGAAAGTGGTGCTCACCCACATGACTCAGAGGACCCTGAATAATGGCATGGGAGTGGAGATTAAATACAGGACACAAATAATAATTGGTAATGTTGGGAGAGGATCACTCACCCACTGGATTCAGAAGACTATGAGTAATAGTGGGGCAGGTGAAATTAAGACACAAACCATAAAAGGCTGAGCAAATTTAGGCTCTCTATGATCACAAACAGGAGCCAGAGAAGGTTGAGTTAAGTTTGGCTCTGGGACCATAGCACATGGCACAGAGGTGACTGAGAACTCCTGAGTGAGAGGTACTCACCCAGAGGTCCCACAGTATACAGGGCACTGCTGGATTGGGATGTTCACCCATAGTACACACATGAGAAAGTGTACTTGTGGATAAGGGGCACTCCAACACAATATTCAGAAAAATATTAACATCTGTGTGAAAGGTGTTTTCACCACAGGATTCAGATGACACTGAGCAATGGTTTGTGAAGGGAGATTAAGGACAATACCCAGAGAAGACTGAGCAATGTCAGGTGAGGGGCACTCACTCACACAACTCAGAGGAGTGTGGGCAAGGATTACCTTGGGGAACCTAAAACAGGACACAGAGAAGACTAAGCACTCTAAGGTGATGGACGCTCACCAAAATCACCAAGATTAAATGAGCAAGAAATGGTTAGTTAAATGAGAATAAAGAAAAAGAGGAGACTTAAGCCTATCTGGTGAGAGCGCTCACCCACAGATCACAAAAAAGAATAAGAAAGACAGGTTATGGGAAAATTGCAGCTTAAGCAGAGAAGGCTGAGCAATGTTAGGAGAGGGGCTGTTACCAAGAGGATCCAGTGGAATCACAGCACTAACGGGTGATGGGCACACACGCACAGGTATCAGAGTACTCTACGCAATGTTGAATGAGGTGAGATTTAGGCAGGACCCAGAGAAGGGTAAGCAATGTTCAACTACATTTGATCATAGTCAGGAACCAGATGAGACTGCAATAACTTTGGTTATGTGAACTTAGCACATGGCACAGAGGAGACTGAGCACTGCTAGGTGAGGGGCATTCACCCAGAGGTCCCAGAATATAATGAGCACTGCTGGATGACGGGAGTTCACCCAGAGGAAACAGGATGCAGAGTACTGGAAGATAAGGGGCACTCCAAAATAATATTCAGGTAAAACTGAACACCTGTGTGTGACTGGTTCTCACCATAGGATTCAAATGACCAGGGGCATTGGTGTGTGAATTGACATTAAGGACAGGACCTAGAGAAGTCTCTGCACAGTGATGTGTGGAGTGCTCACACACAGGACCCAGAAGAGTTTGAGAAGGATTGCATTGGAGAACTTGAAACATGACAGAGAGAAGAGTGAGCACTGTAAAGTGAGGTGTGCTCACCAATAGGACCCAGAAATGAAGGAGCATGGAATGGATAGGGAACTCAGACAAAGGAAACAGAGAAGACTGAGCATTGTTAGGTGAGGTGGGCTCACCCACAGAACCCAAAGGAAACTTAGTAAATATAGGTTAGGCAAAAGTAGTTCACTCTTGAAGGTTCAGAAAAAAACCCAACACAGAACTGTGATCTGTCATTGTACCAACAATCCTTACCCAGGGTCACCAGAGACCAGGCAAAGCCTTTCACCCACCACAGACCCACCAAGGGTACCAAGTGCTACAGATTGAGACATATTTTTATTATTAAAATGCCTCCCCCATAGACTTCCCCAGGAGCTGTGATTTTAGAGGATACTGAGATGAAGAGCCCCAGGGGAGGGAAAGGGACTCTTTGTGGCTGCAGGACAGCAGTTCACCTGGAGTTCCTGGTGCAGTGGGGCCTAGGTGCTTTCTCCTCCTCGCTCCCTGTTCCTCCTCACTCAGGTGATTCCCTGTCACCCTTGGTCACCATGGGAGGCACTGTGACTACCATAAAAAGTTAATAGGGCAGGCATTCAAATAGGTCGTTGCCATCATCTGGGGGATGTGCAATTGTACTGAGGTTATCTAGAGTCACCAAAGCCACTGGCATCCACCCCCAGGCATGGCTTGGGGGAAGCAGACTGGAAAATATATATGTCTTTTGCCTCTCCAACATAAATGGGCTGGCAGGAGAGAAGAGTACCTTGCTTGTGTCTCTAAAGGTGACCTTCAGCCTTTGATTAACAGGAATTTTAGTATATTCTGTGAGTGAGCAAGTGCCTTCTCTTGCATATATACACAAACATACACACACATACACACACACACACACACACACACATATATATATATATAGTATTTAGGCAGACATGGTGGTGCATGGCTGTAATTTCAGCTACTCAGGAAGCTGAGGAAAGAGGATCATGAGTTTCAGGCCAGTCTGCACAAATTAGTGAGACCCTGTCTCAAAACAATGTAAAAAGGGCTGAACATGTAGCTCAGTGGTAAGCACCCCTGCATTTAAACTCCAGTACCAGGAAGAGAGAGAGTGAAAGAGAGAAAGAAGAAAGAAGATATGATTCAAATCATTACAAAACATAAATAAAATCCACAATGAGATACCACTATATGCCTCTGAAAATGACTGGAATAAAAAAGGACTGGCCATACTAAGTTCTGTCCAAGTAATGGACAATGGATGTCTCATACATTGTTGGTGGGGGAAATGGTATGACCCCTTCAGAAAACAATCTGTCAGATCCTTACAATGATACTATTACATTTACCAAATATTCTAGCCATTGATTATACTCTAAAATATTTTCCCTAAAGAAAATATTGTCCCCCCAAAAAATTTAAAAATTGATTCTCAGCACCACAAAAATAAATTTAATTAGACAAAATCTTTAATCAATTAAAAATATTCAAATTGGGAAAAAGTCAAATGATAATAAAAAATGTAGTATATCTACGTCATGGAATTTTACCCAGTAATAAAAAAATAACTATTTATACATGCAACAATAAGAATAAATTTAAAAATAATAAGGTCACATAAAAGAAGGAAAAAAATGAATAGGCAATTTATTATTCCCTTTATAACAAATGAAAACTGTTCCGCAGTGACAAAAGATCAGTGTTTTCCTGAGAATGGGGCAAAGTGACATAAAGAAGGAATCTAGAGAGGGATATAAGGGATATAAGAAAGAATTCTGAGGTGATGTTTATGTGTATTATCTTTATTGTAACACTGAATTAGTCAGCACACATGTATGTTAAAACTTACTAAAACTAGCATATATTTTATGTAGGTAGAGTAGTCTTTGATATAATTAAGTAAATCGGTCTGATGGTTCCTACTATTATTCTCTTGTTTTATTAATGTATCTACCCTAAAATCAAATTTATTCATACTACATATAACCATGATAGAAATGATTATTTGTTATCATATGATGATATATTAATGCTTATTTCCTTTTGAATTATAGAAATAAAAATTTTGTGCTCAAGGAAAGTAACCATGATACTTAAGAGTAATTGGTTATCTTAGGGAATGTGACATAGTATATGTCACTTAAGTAGAGAAAACTGTATTTGAACAGTAATTCTTATTTTTCAGAAAATATTATTATTTAGTAACTAATATTTTAACTAACATTGCTTAGAAAACTTCATTAAAATGTGTAAAAAATGCAGTATGAGGAAAGAAGTATTATAATCTCAAATTGCTAGAAACACCTAAAATTTTATATTTCCACACCCATTATAGTGATACACAATCTGTGCAAAAAGAGAAAAAAACTGACTTCAAGCACATTACCTCCCATAATTTTTCTCAACAATATACTTCTAACCCCAGGAAAGTGCAGTTTGTTACTGTATTTTATTTTTTGTTCTTTTATTTAATCTCACCTACCATGCAAGCAATGCTGCAGCTATGGACACTAGTTGGGTATCCTTTAATACAGTACAGTTCTTAAACACAATTCAGTTCTTAGCCCACAGAATGTGGACTCAATCTTGAAGACCACACCTCCCACACTTTAGATGGCAATCACAAACCCATGTTTTTTTGCCTGTTTTTCTGACCCATCAGCTATAAGTCAGGGTTTGTAGAATCCCCTTCTCAAGTTTGATTAACCTGCTTGAGCAACTCACAGAATTTAGAAAAATGTATTTACCAGTTTATTATTAAGAATATTAAAAAGGACACAGATGTAGAAATATGTAGGACAAGCATGGTGGAGGAGGCCTGGAGCTTCCATGTCTTCTCCAGGTGCCACACTACACAAATCTCTATCTGTTCATCTATCCACAAACTCTCTGAACCCAGCATTGTGGAGTCATTTATAGAGGCTTCATAATATAAGCACAATCAAAGCATGGATGACCATTGAGAAAGTAACTGGAAAAGCATATGATCTAATCCTACTAGACTGGGTAGAAAAACTCAGCAAGGCCTATTGACATTTTTCTTGGCATCTCTGAATAGCAGTCCTTTATCCATCATATGGGACAGGACTCTTACTGATATGAGGGTCATATGACCTACTATCTGACCAGAGATGTTAATGAATTTCTTTATGTCCAAATCCAAGACAGAGGAACATCAGAGACTCTATGACCTTCCTTAGGAAAGGAAAATTCTAGTTATTGAGCCAGGAACTATGAATATGTATATATAGATAAAGACATAAATGGATAGATAGATATCTCACATGTGCAAATTGCTGAATATAATTTATACATTTGTACATAGATTTGAGTATGTGTATGTATATGGATATATGTGTATATTACTGAAAACACAATCAGGGAAGGCGGTGCATGCCTGTAATCCCAGCTACTAAGGAGGCTGAGACAAGATGATCACAATTTCAAGGCAAGTCTGAGCAACTTAATAAAATTATGTTTCAAATTAAAAGAAGCCTGGAGATGTAGTAGAGTGGAATAGTGCCTTTCTAGCATGTGTAAGGCCTCACTCCCCAGCACTGCAAAAAATGTAGTGCAAATGCACTAATATGTAATTCCAAATGCATATTAATCATCATTTTCCCCAGTGAATTATTTCTTGCTTTGAAACAAAGAAAACATTTCTAACATGGGCCTCAAGGGCTACTATGAACCACATACTGGTGAAGAATTAGGGTTAGGATTGAGGTTAGGGTTAGGGTTAGGTCAACCTCATGAGATCAAACTAACTTCTGTACTTTGTGTCTATTTGTGAATCTCATTTGTGCTATTCTTCCATATACTCTTATTCAGATATATAAACTCACTTTAGCCAGGCATTATATCTTACCAGGGATGGAAGTCTTGGTCTCCTAAGCACTGCTGCCCTTCAGATCTTGAGCAGCAATCATAAGCCACATCCTCAGAAACTATCTTCTTCTGACACCTGATATGAGCCATCTGAGGAGCTTCCAGGAAAGAAAAATAATACAGAAATCCCAGTGCCCTATAAGAGAAACTATTTGCATGGCACCATGCTAGGCACTGGTCAATGACCAATGACACTGATGCAATTGGGTATAGATCATAACAAACAGAGGGTGTAATGGACTTCTCACCACACATTTTCCTTATTCTTTCCTCCTCTATTCCCTAAGTACAAATTTGAAAGGAGTAAGTGGTCTTAATTCCTACAGGCATTTGTGATCCCGCAATATCCACAGGGCTATGTACTTGCAGGTGGGTGGGCCTGTGGGTGAGCATTTCTACCCTCATTTTACAGAGGAGAGCTGGGTTCACAGAAGTCCATTCCCTGTTTTATCTTCATTCATCCAGATTTAACAGAGAAAGTAGGTCCAGGACACACTGGAGCAAAACATGACTCTGCCTGATGCCAGAAGGATCCCATATCTCTCTCCCTTTCCAGTCAGCAGTCACCTTGTTCCAGAGCAGAATGAGGCAACTTGGTCTGGGGTCCCTTTCTCTCCCAACAACCCAGGGGTTTCAGCCCCCACAGCAGGGAACCCACACCCTCTCTGATTCAAAACAACTCACCAAATCACCTAGATCTTCTTAAAAAGTCCTCCAGGTCACCATGATCAACACAATGACATAATGACATCAGGTTTCTGTGGTAACCATGATGAGCAAGTTTCTTTACACTGGAAATGCTTACACAACATTCTTCTCTCCCTTTTCTTTAATTAAAAAAAATGCCTTCCTTATTCAGACCACCATCTAAGATGAATGCCAATTAGAACTAGTCTTCTACACTAGCATGAGCCAAATTCTGGTCCAGTTGTGGAAACAAAGCATATATCTCTTAACACAAATTTGTTTGCTTTAAAAATGACCCTAAGGGAGTGTTATCAATATAGAGAGACACTGGATGTTATCTTAGAACTTTTGGATATGACCTAACCATCTGAGATCAAACATAGAAGATTCACACACCACGCTACATACTTTCCCATTCTTGGCAGAAAACTAAGAGACTGCTTCTTATACCTTGATTAAATGACCTAGGAAAGTTTTTTTTTTCTTTTTATTTTAAAAAATCATTTAAGGAATCTCAGAATTATTTCAAAAGAGCAGAACTGGAATATTATTTAGTAAGCAGAAACTTATGCATGTATTCAAATCATTTATTGGATTATCCTGGGGAATACTTATCTTTATTCCTGATACATTCTTCTATGTAGAAGGGATCCACAACAAAACACATCTTGTCTCTACACCCTCATTCCTTCTCCATAATGGAAATTACTCATCTCATAAGGGAGTTGGGAAGAAAAAACAGGAATTGCACTGTTTAGGCCTTCTCACTTCTAAATTGTTGGTTGTAATCTTGCCTTATCCAGCATATGTTCTGGTCTGCTCTCAGGGACGTTTCTATGATAGGTCTACAGCTTGCCTCCTATGATATTGTCTCCCCAGATTTTCTGTGGTCTTGATCCCAAAATATTGAGTCTTTAATAGCCTCCCCAAATACACCCTGTTCTTAGTCTGGATTCTAAACTAAGTAAGGATTATGAGAAAATTATATTGAAAACAATATATTGACTTTCTTACATATGAAAAATTCCATTAATTAAATAGAAATATATGAGAATTCTCACAACAAAAACAGATAAGAATAATCTACATATGAGAATATGACAGAGTACCTGACTAGTGCGCTTCATATCAAGAAAACCATAGCATTGAACAAACCCATTCACCCACCTGTGTTGTGACCACATAGCCACAAAGGCCTGGAAGTGAAATGTGTATATACCTGTTATTTCCAGAAGGAGTCCTGTCCACATGTACTCAAGGTAAGTGCCTTTCTGGCCAAAAGGTATCTCAGTAGCAGGACAAAGGGTTTCAGGACACATTCTTTGAGGAATTCTTCTTGATGTGAAAAAAAAAGCCTCTCATTCTTATTGCACACGCATCATACAAATCTCAAAGAATATGGTTTTTGTGTGGTTTATAGAGCCACTTCATGCAGCACTTTCTTATTCCCTTAACAAGCACAATTATACTTGAAGTATCATCTTATAAAAGGAGATTGAAATTACAAATTCTAAGAGTAGAGTGAAAACCTTAAAAAAGTTTACCATAGAAATTCCTTCAAATACAAATTGATGAAATGTTTCAAAATTAAAACTCACACATAAAATCTCAGGTAAACTACAGATGAAATTATAACAAATCCCCCTCCTTCACTTTTCAAGAATAAGAGAATCCCCTTTTCATTCAATGGTAACAGACTACAAGAGATAAAGTTCACAAAGTCACATATTTTGGGTTTATATCTCTGCTTAACAAACAACCCCAAACAATAAATATTGATTACCTCACAGGAGTGTGTTGACTTGATCCAGCTGGGCCTTTTCTGATCCACGTTGTGGCTGTTATATGGTGGTATATTAATTTGGAGGCTCCAAACATCTGCAACATCAAGAGAACTCCCTCAATATATGACAATTGGTACTGGAATCTCCTGAGAACATGTATGACAACTGATTAAAGCACCTTGGTTCTCCTTCAAAAAGGCCCATATATATAGAGCCATCAGATTACATTTAACCCACCTAATTTTATAAACCAAATAACAGCATATAATTTTTATTCACATACAGTATTATTCTGTTTATCTGAAACTCAAATTTAGCTGGATGTCCTATATATACTCTTATTAAATATGACAATTTTGGGTGAAGGCTCACTGAATCTCTAGTTTAATGAGCATCTGAGACTACTCTTCCAATGAGTCCATTCTGGGGAAAAACTGATCACACATACAGTAAAGAAAAAAAATCTGATAATGTCTGGTGCTGGTAATATGAGGGGGAAATAGACACAGGCATACAGTTTTGGTTCCAAATGGTGTTATCCATTTTCTGAAGTCCTTGTTATTATACATTAATAAATTGAATGATCTTGAAACTGAAGCTCTGTTTACACCAAAATGGAAGATTAAATGGCAGTTTTAGAAAAGGATTTCAAGGTGATTCAGACCTGAAATACAATTAAAGAGCTGACTGGACAGGTCAGGAGCCACATGAGTTTTCCAAGAAAAAATAGCCAAATTTATGAAGCAGATTGTTTAGAGTGTCTATCTCCAGGTTCATTGTGTTAGTACCTGTAATTAATCTCATAATAATACTTTGGATGAGGTATTACTGTCCTTTCTTCGTGGATGAGTGTGACTATGAAACATTTGCTTATAACCATAGAGTCAGATGGCTAAGAGGTTATTCACTAGTACCACTGCCAGAATCAGGGAGAGAACCTGCCTCCTCAGCACCTTGAGTTGCTGGTGGCCAAACTTTAGCAAATATGCCAGGACACATCCAGCCATGATGGTTAATGTATTTTTCCTGTGTTCATTCTGCAGCAGGGAGCTCAGTATGGTGCCCCTTCTCCTTTTCTTAGAAGAAGTTCACAGCAGGTCTGGATGCAGAAGCTGTCTAAAATCAGTGATTGTTTTATCTTTCATGAAAACATAATTCATAGAAGGATGGAACTGCTTATACTTCACAGGAAGGTGAGGACCTCTGAAGAAAGAGAAAGATAGGAAAAGAAATTTCTCTAAGATAGGGAGCATGGGCAAGGTACAACATTCCATCCAAGTGTAGAAGCCAGAACACTACCCTATATCTATACTTGGGTTAGCTCTGTAGATGTCCCATTAAGACTGGGTCTCCCCTCATGACAGATATTTTTAGCTTGGACCAGGAGATCCATGGAGGAGGAAGGAAGTTTCAGATTTTCCCTAATCACAATACACCTTGCATTCTCAGCAGATTTGGCATCTTGAAGAAGAGTCTCAAAACAGGTATTTTAGGGCAAAATTGTCATTCATATTTCAATGGTTTGGGAGCCTCCAAAGGACTATAGAATATATGCAGATGTAGACAACTTCTATAATATTAAAATGTTCACTTTCAACTGTTAAGTGGGAATTAGTAGATAAAAATAGTCTAAAAAAGTCCTTGGGAGAAAGGTAATAATGAAATAAGGTTTCACAAAAACTACACACAGTCACCTTTCTTGCTTACTCAGCAACCTCTTTTGTTGGTAGTGGTAACAAGAGTGGTGATGTTGATTATAATAATGTGATAGAAATGAAATTCTGCCTCTTGGGGTTGAGGCTTTGATATGAGGTTTATGTGTATTGAATTGGTTTATTTTAAGGCAGTGCGGAGAAAATAATCAGGAAAGCATTTCCTATGGAGACAACTGAAACTTATTGTTTTGTTCTCCAACTTGTAGTCTGTATGACCAAGGAAACTGTACCATAAAGCAGGAAGCATAAGGAGAATTAATAAAACAAATTTTCAATTTATACACTGAAATGAAGTGGATGGTGCCTATATGCCAACAATATGTTGGAGTGTTGACCTTATATTTTCTTCTAGCACTTCCAGTGTTTCTGGTCTAATTCCTAGGTCTTTAGACCACTTTTACTTGACTTTTTTGAAGAACGAGAGATAGGGATATAGTTTCATTCTTCTATATAAGGCTACACAGTTTCCCCAGCACCATTAGTTTAAAATGCTATCCTTTCTCCAACATATCTTTTGGCAACTTTGTTAAGAATCAGATGACTGGACAGGAGGATCCAAGATGGCGGACTAGAGGGAGGCTGCATTCCTTTTTGCTCCCTAACGCCGGTTTCAAGCAGAGAATATCTGTATCTTGATTGCTCACTGTCAGGCGTCTATTATCTGCCATTTGCCTGCCTCTCGCCTGTCCATTGCCTGCCTTACCCCTATCCATCACCCAATGCTCGAGATTCACCTCCCGATCATCCGACAGCTGCCAGCAGACTGACCGTAGACTGCCAGTGGAGAACCAGCTGCCTGCTGTCGCCTGGAAGTTCACTGTTACAGTATCTGCAGGTTTGATTGCACGTGGCTGCTGCCATTTTGAGACAACAGCCAGGCCCCGTAGGACCCCTGGCCAGACTGACTGAGCCCCATCTCCAGGATCCTTCAGCCTGACCGATCACTCCCTGCCTCTGGGGCCCTCACATCAACTGGGCTCCCTGCTGCCAGGACCCCCAGACCAACTGACTATGCCCTAGCACCGGGAACAGAGACCAACTGATTACACCCAGCCTCCAGGATCCCACAACTACACCAAACACACTGGACCTCCAGGACCCCTGCCGGACCAACTGTATCCCTTCTCCAGGAACTCCAGCTGCTAACATTATACTTTGCAGCTGTGAAAAAGTTACATAGATGTCCTAGTCTCTGTAACATTCCTGAAAACAAAGAATAATGCTTACATAGTCTTTAACCTGATAATAACTCATATATAAATAAAGATTGCTGATGTAACTCTTTAGATCTGCATTTCCATCAGAGAACAGAGTGCCATCTGATCTCAGTTTAATCTTCAAAATCTGTGTTTATAAATCTTTATTTTCTAATCTTCCTTTGCCTCTTACTGAGCTTCAGAATTTGGTCATGCTAATCATAGCAAAAGAGGAAAAATTAGCTTCAGAATTAGAATATTTTACCTCAGTTTGCAAAGAGCCCTGCCTTATGTGAGATAAGGCTCTGCCTCACCCTGCTGCATGTTAGAATGGCTCCAAAGTAAGTCAGACTTTAAATCATTTAAAGTTGTGTTCAAAGTTTGATGATTGTTATAAAGATCACTGTGATCTCAAACAGGGATATAATGAATAACTCAGCCAAAATTCAAGATAGCTGTTGCACACAGTGAATGTTTTACTGTTGGTGATTCCATCTTGTATTTTACTTGTAAACTCTATAACATTTGCCTGATTAATTTTTTTCAAAAGTACTGCTTCAAGAGCAACTTGAAGCAGTAAGGCATCACCAATAGGACAGATATTATAAACCCCAATTAGATAAAAGGGGGTGAATAACTGTAAAGTTATAGACATTGAAATTAAAGTCCAGTACTCTTACTTTATGACTGGTGAGTCTTACTTGCTGGATGTTTAAGATCAAATTTAGAAATTGAGGTCAAATACTGAGGCCAAGAAAACCAGTATTTGGCTCTTGCCCTGAAAGTCAGCCTGAATCCAGGGAACAAGAGAAATTCTGTAAGAGCTTTGCAACTCTGGGACACACAACCTCCCCAAACAGGGAGATTGATGATACCACTGGAGGATGAAAAGCCAGTCAGTGCACCTGTTACAGAGGAGGGTCATTGTAAAAAGGGAGACATCCCTGATGCTTCCAAGGGAAGCACTAATGGAGCTCAGAAAGTGCTCTTACGTTCTCTAAAAATTACCCCTGTGAGAACTCAGTAGACTCTTAACAGACAGGAACAGATCAATTTGACCAGCTTGTTCTTAAACATCTAGCAAAACACTTTAAACAGAAATACAGGCATTCTTGGGCATTTAAAACAAACAATAGTTAAATGTGAATTAAGATGTACACTTGTGTTAACCCCCATATGCGGGGGCACCTGGCTCTCCTTTCTGTGCTTGACAGAGTTCCACTGAAGGATGCTTGCAAAGACCCATCCTAAAAGGATTGCATGCCAGATGTATGCCTCCCTAGCTTGGATTTTATTCTGTGGAGTTTTCCTAATAATATATTACTCACTTCAGTCTGGGAATCTTGCTAGAGGTGATGGGAGTAATTCTACAAATTTCCAGAAAAACATCATGGAGACAAGACACACATTGAAACCCTGTGATGATTAACCTCACAACAGCAGAACATTTTTATTATGTTAAAAACCAAACACTGCATTTACTGGCACAGCCAGAACCTGTTGGGGCACAGAAACTTAAACTTAACAATGTTTCCCCAAGTTCTAAGCACAAAGCACCTCCCACAATAGCTACTAGATATGGACCAGCTTATTTTATCAAAGGCAAGCCCTGGTGATTAAGTAAGGATAATCTGTAAGACTACTGTTTTCTCATAATCTTTCAGTAAAAACAATTTCTGCCTATGCTTTGGAAACTTCTTTGATTTTATTAGTCACAAGCCTGTCATCAAAGCCTGAAGAAACATGTATATAAACCCAGCCTTCCCCAGAATAAAGTGGGAATGATTGCACCAGAACTAGAGTCTGTGTCTTTCATTCTCCATTCATCACTGATGCTGTCTCTCCACGCCCCCTTACCAGTGTGGAAGCCAGGGACCCCTGCTGGGGCTGGACCCTGGCACCCAGGGAATAAAGACTGGAAACTACAAGAGACAGATTCTTAGGCAGAAGTACCTGCTAACTATCAAGATAAATTGCTAGAATCAGGAGTTTTAAGTCAGTTTAAGGCCTACAGATCCTCCTAAGTTACATAGGTAGGCTTAATCTATGATTGCTAGTGTGATTATCTAGCCCTAAGTCACAGGAATATAGAGATATACTAAACACAGGTTATACCAACAAAAGGACTTGTTTATGCAGTCACTGCCAACCAAAAGAGAGAACCGCAGCTCCAGAAGGCAGGAGAGGCATCTGCTGCCCCCCCCCGACATCCCTGCAAAGATGAATAACCTTTAGTGCTCAAGTTTCCTTGCAGAACCATCAAACACTAGATCTGACAGCAGACAAAGGGGGAACATGCCTCTTCCTAAGAGAAGAATGTTGCTGTATCAATAAAACTGGTGTAGTGGAAAGAAACATCAAAACTCTCAGACATCTAAATGAAAGGCTGAATCAAGAAGAAACAAATGACCCCTGGACAGGATGGCTGAATTCCATTTTTGTCACCTGGCTTACCCCTATCCTTACTCCCCTATTTGTGATAGGATTTCTGCTAATGATTGCTCCCTGTCTTCTCAGGTTTGCCCAGAACTGCATGAATCATGTTGCCAGAGTGACATACAACCTGATGCTGCTACACTCTTATAGCTGCCTCCCCACCAATGTAGAACCAAAACCTTTCTTTTCCCATGATGCCCCCTAACATGCAGTAGTAGCCAGATGGACTCTGGCACCCTCCCTATATCACCAAATGGGTAGAGATGTTAGGTCTGAATTTGGGTGACTATATGACAGAAAGCAGAGCAAATGAGGCAAAGGGTAGCATGCCACATGGTGACCAATAAAACTGGCAGGAAAACTTCACTGACATTTACCTTCACCTGTTACTCAGCAGGAACCCTGCTTTCTCTGGCCTATGAAGACACTGGGCAGCTGGGGCCACGGACAATTTTCTCTGGCTCCCTACCCTGACCTCTAACCCAGGGGGCTGGAAATTTTGCCTGAGAGCCAAATTCCAATAAAACTTGCTTTGGCCACTTCCTGTCCTATTTTATTTGGCCGCTAAATGTGCCCCCAAGCTTACAAAAACATTTTTAAAAAATCTTGTGGAATGACATCAACAAAATTTCACCATTCAAGAAGCATAAGTGATGTACTGCAAAAGGCACAGGGGAGTTTTTTGGTATTATGGAACTGTTATACCTTTTGGTTATGGGGATGGTTACACAACTTTCAGTCCTTTTCAAGACTCAGAAATTCACAATAAAAGAATGAATTTTACTTTAAATATTAGCTTAGTGAAAAAAATTAAAAAGCATGCATCATGTTATGTGAAGAATATAATGACTACTCTGTGTTTCCAATTTGGGATCTTAAAAATAATAAACTGCTGGGCACAGTAATTTCTGTGCATGCCTGTGATTCCAGCAGCTTGTGCAACTGAGGTAGGAGGATTATAAATTCAAGGCTGGCCTCAGCAACTTAGCAAGATTTTGTCTAAAAAAAATAATTGAATAAATAAAAAGTGTTGGGGATATTTCTTCATGGTTAAGTACCCCTGGGTTTAATTCTTGGTATAATAAAAATAATAATAATAATAAGATGATTAAGAATGCCAATATATCTATGCATGCATGAGCATTTCCCCATTCATAGAAAAACTGTATGCCAAGTACAGACCAAAAACTCACGTATGAACCAGATGTTAGCAGTGGTTACTTCTACAGAATGTAATGGAGGAATGTTGGTCAGAAAAAGAGTTTTGATTTTGTCTAGCTATGGGACATTTAAAGACACCTATATTTATGTGTATTTATATTTATGTATTTAAAACCATTTCAAAAATGCATGTGTGGAAAATATTTTCATAAATAGTAGGGTACTAAAGATGTCTTTTCCATCTTTGTGATCTGGTTCACAGGAGCCAGGAGAAGGAGACAAAAGCAATCAAATAATCGAGGAGTATTAGGAGGCAGAGATTAAATGCTTGTGAACAAATTTGACAAATGCTCTGAAACAAGGGATCTTCAAATTAATCTTTTCTTTCAGGTTTTAGCCAACACATCATTATAAATACAGAGTTATAAACCAACTTTTTAAACATGTACAATTGACCATGGTGGACTTTGCCACACAGAAGTCATGCTGTACTATGAGAGTAAACCATCTTTTACTTCACCCCAGGTTGACAGCTGTAAACAGAAGGGAGGGCCAAGAGTTTCCTTTCTGAATAGGTACCAGGAGAGACTTAGTGATTTCCATTCTTATGCAAATCACAACCTACAATGTCCTAATCCAAACTGGCTTTTTCTTTGTGTACCTTACTTCCCCTCCCTGCTAACTGGAGCCACAGTCTTGCACAATGCAAATTTCCGTTTCCAATAAAGTGGCAGAGACCTGGAGTGGCTCCAGAATCTCAAAGTGGCTTAAAGGAGGAATAACTCATGTACCTGTTTTATCTAGTCTAAAGGGTTAATGAAAGGGACAGTTTGTGGGATTTTCCATCCCTCCTTGACCACCACCCTACCACTTTCCTATGCCCACCTACAGCCCCTTGTGTTCAAGGATTTTTGGAAGATAGATGTTGATATTTCTTCCTTAGCTATGTGAATTTACGAGTTCATATGTTCTTTGTTTAATTTTTGTGTATTTTTTTATTACTTCATGAAATGAAGTGTTGCTTCCTTTATCCCCTCAAACTTCTTTTTGGAACTCTGGGGCTCTGATGCTTCCACCTTATCACGGTTTTATGTACTTCCTTCAAAAACTATTTCTTTTCATTGTCATTCAACCATTCACTGTTCAGTTCAAAATTCTGTCCGTCTTTAAAAAATAGTCTAATTTTCATTATGAGTTTTCTTTTACTCATGTTATTTTATTTTATTATGTTTGGGGGTTGATGTGCACTATGGGCACTCAAAGACTGAGCTACATCCACATTGTTTTTTAAATGTTGGGTTTGTACTTTTTCCAGGTTACCCAGGCTGGCCTTGAACTTGGGATCCTTTGGCCTCAGCCTCTGGAGAGACTGGGATGAGAGGTGTGTGCCACTGTACTTGGATCATGTGTTAGTTTAAAATGTACTTCATCTCCAAATGTTTGACAATATTTGTAATATATAAAATTGCTTCCCCCAACATTTCCGGTGCAGACATTATCCCCACCTCTCAACCACTTGTCAAAAAAAGAACATCCTAGCTAGCTATTGGTTCATCAGTTAGCTTGCAAGTATCCTTCACCATTATTGGTTCCCTGTTAGCCTGGCGAAATTTAACTGCTTCACAGTAGCTACTCCGCCATCTTTTCTTTCTTGCTCTTTCTTTCGCTGACTCACTTTCTTTGTTCTTGCTTTCCACCCTCTCTAGCACATGCCCTTTCTCTTTCCTTTCTTTTTTCCTCTCATTTTCTCTCTTTCCCTGCAGGGGGACACTCTGTTTGCTTAATAAACTCCCTTATGTAATTTCCCATGTCCAGCGTGGTTTCCATGGGATTCCTTACAATACTGATTGTGTTTTAAACCAAAGCCCCTGGTAATTGAAGGCCAAAGGTCACCTTTGCTGCAGAGACATAAGTAAGCTACTCTTCTCTTCTACCAGTCCATCTAAATTAGAGGGCCAAAAACACATACCAACCCCTGTCAGCTTTCCCCCCCCGCTACTGCCTGGGGGTGGGGGGCAGTGGCTTTGGTTAATCTAGATAACCTTAGGCCAATCACATATCCTCCTTTTGGCAGAACTATTCAAATGCCTGCCCTATCAACTTTCGCTGGTAGTCACAGTTCCTCCCATGGTGACAATGGGTGACAGGCAATCAATCTGAGTGAGAAGGAACAGGGAGGGAGAAGGGGAGACCACCTGGGCCATACTACACCATGAAACACCAGTTTCACTGCTGTCCTGCAGCCACAAATTGTCCCTTTCTCTTCCCATGGGCCCTTCATCTCAGTCTCCTCTAAAACCACAGACCCTGGGGAAGTCTATGGGGGAGGCATTTTAATAATAAAAATATGTCTCAATCTGTAGCATTTGGTACACTTGGTGTGTCTGTGGTCGGGGAAAGGCTCTGCCTCATCACTGGTGACCCTCCCTGAGGATTCCCTGGTACAAGGACAGATCACAATTCTGTGGTGAGATTTCCTCCTACTCATCACTTAGGACATCACAGAAGCCTGTGGAAATCTGGCTGTCAGGGTCAAAAGATTCGGTACAGCAGTTTGTGTGGAGTTTCAGCAGTGCCAGGCACCAAGTGGTGTGCACCTCTGTCCGATAAGCGTTGGAGAAGGGGAGGGGAGAAGGAAGACAGAGGTGTCCTAGACTGAGTATGAGTAAATATGTATTAGAGATCCTCCCTGAGGTCCCTATGTATAAGATGGGGCAAAGAGGTCCCTGGTTCCAGCAGGAACTTAATGGGAAAATCAGGCTTTGCTACCAATTCTCCACAGTCACTTTTTGCCCCACCCCTCATACCTGAGACAGCAGCATCAAATCAGACATTTTTAAACTTAGGGACAGCATAGTCACAAAGAGAACTGGAGCCAGGCTCTTCAGACCTCTAATAGTCAGTGGAGGCAGAGGTCATTAGGTCAAAGGAAAGATTACACTGTGGGACAGCTAGTTCTGAGGGCACCACAATCTCTCTCAATACCTTGTTTCTGCCCCTCCCCCTAGACCACTATGACATCACAAACTGTATTGGAGTCAAGGAGAGAGACTGGACAGGGCACCACACACTGTTGGACACTGTTACCAGACCAACATAGAGAGAGGACACTGGGGGCAGAAGAGGCAGGGGAAATTCCATGAGACCACAGAATAGCACCAAGGTCATATCAAATAAAGAGACAACTGGAGAAGAGTGAGTACTACATTCACGTGAGTACTAAGGATATAAACTATCCAGTGAGTCAGTCTCCATGCCAGAAGTACTAAGTCTTCTGTGCCCTGTGGTTGAGCACTCCTCCCCTAGAAATTCTTAGTCTTCTCTGGGTGCTGTGTTTAATCTCCTCTCACACACCATTGGTCACGGTCTTCTCTGTCCTCTTGAAGAGTGCCGCTATCCCACCAGTGCTCAGCGTCTTCTGGATCTTTTCCTTAATCTCCCTTCCCCAACATTGCTCAAGGTCTTCTGAATCCTGTTGTGAGTTCCCCTCTCCCACCAGTGCTCAGTCCCCACTGGGCATTGTGAGTGGACACCCTTTGTATACCAGTGCTCACTCTTCAATAAGTCATAGGCATATAATTCTCTTAGTAAAGTTTCTGGGTGAAACCCTTTTCGGCTAATGTCAGTACATCATCTTTGACCTTACCTGCATATACAGGCCAAAACAACTGTGGAAACTTTAAAGATGTAGATACTTCCTCTTTGGAACAACCTCAATATGACTTTGCTGCTGCCATAAAAAGAGGCTTCTCATCAATGCCTGAAAATTCAAGGCAATTTCAATGGATATCAGCATGAAGGACATTGTTCCACCACTCATAGTCCACCATTTCCACACATTTGTTCAAGTAGCTGAGATCTTATGAGTGATGCATCATGACCCATATTTCTGGCATCTCTCTGAGCATTGGATGGAAAGCATATAGTTAGTTTTAGGATCTTTTCTGATATATCATTGGATACTCTCTTTTGACAAGAGGGAAAGCTTCCTAGGACATTTGGGTGAGGCACAATGAACACCTTCAAGTGAGAGTGTGAAATGTGACTAAGGACAATTTTCCATCATCAAGGAGGACATTTTTAGACCTTTTTAATATGACCTTTCCCACCATCCATCAGCATACTGAGATATTGGACCAAGGGACACTGTCAAAAAGGATCCAAAAGTTCTGACTCCTACAGGAGAGATACTTTTTTCCTTAAAAATATCTGCCTCCTCTGAATCCTGCAGTCAAGGACATCTCATCTAAATTGTCTCAGTCTTCTCTGGGCTTTTCCCTGAAACTCTTCTCAACCACCATTGCTAAAGGTTTTCTTATTACTCTGGTAGAGTGTCCCTCTCCTACCATGCTCAGTCTTCTTTGTTTTAGTCACTAATTTTACCTAATCTGTCCTTACTTAGTCTCTTCTCAACCCTGTGGGTGAGCACAAGGCAACTAATAATGCTAATTCTGGTATGTTTTTTTTTTTTTTTTCTCTGCCTTCCATTACCATTCACTGCTTATTGTCTATTGGATCTTTGGGGTGAGCACCCCTCACCTAAGTGTGTTCAGTATTCACTCTGTCCTGTTCCAGGTTTTCTAAGGCAATCCTTGTTCAGATTCTTCTGAATCCTGTGGGTGAGCACACCTCTCCTGACAGTGCTCAGTCTTCTCTGGATTCTGTCCTTAATTAATATTCATACACCATTGCTCAGTGTCATCTGTGTCCTGTGGGTGAGTTCCCCATTCCCAACAGTGCTCAGTCCCCTCTGGGTATTGTGAATATACAACCTTCACCTACCTGTGTTCATTCTCCAATGAGCCCTAGGCAACCTGGTTTCCTTAGTAAAATTTCTGGGTGAGCCCCTTTTGTCTAATGTCACTATACCATCTCTGGCCTTACCTGTTTATCCAAGCAAATGTCACTGTGGAAACTTTGAGAGTAGTGGATACTTCCTCTCTGCAACAACCTCCGTAGACGTTTGGTGCATCCATGCAGACAGACTCCTGGCCAAAACTTGAAAATACAAGACAAGTTTCATGGATGTTAATTCCAGCAACAATGAGGAGCTTGTTACATGACTCAAAGTCCACCAACTCCATAAATTTGCTCCAGGGGTTCAGCACTTATGAGTGATATAACAAGTTCAGGATTTCTAACATCCCTCTGAGTAGTGAATGGAAAGAAAATATTTCAGTAGTTTCAGGATCATCTCTGATTGTCACTAGCTATCAACTTTTGACAATACTGGAAACCTCCTAGTAAATCTCTCAGGCACAAAGCACACATTCAAAGGAGTGTAAAGTGTGATGAAGAACAACTTCCCATCATCATGGGGTACTTCTACAGACCTTTGTAATAGGATCATTATCACCATACCTCAGATCAGAGATACTGATCTGGCCTGAGGGATACTCTCAAAACTGTTCTAAAATCTCTGAGACCTATAGGTGAGATCTCCTCACCAAAAATACCTCCATCTCCTCTAGATCCTATAGTCAAGCACCCCACATCTATATTTACTATATCCTCTCTTGGTACTACCCTAAATTATCCCTCATCCACTATTGTGCAGGATACTCTGAGCAGCCCTCACTGATTCATGCTCTGATTCTAATACTCTTGTTAATAATCTCTCTTCAACATGGCTCAGCTTTCTTTGTTTAAGCTGCTACATTTGCCTAACCTGTATTTACTAAGTTTCCTTTGGGTTCTGTGGGTTAGCCCCCCATCACCTAACAGTGCTCAGTCTCCTCTGTTTTCTTTGTCTGAGTTCCCTATCCATTCCATGTTCCTTCATTTCTGGGTCCTATTGGTGAGCACACCTCACTTTACAGTGCTCACTCTTCTCTCTGTCATGTTTCAGATTCTACAATGCAATCCTTCTCAAACTCTTCTGGGTCCTGTGTGTGAGCACTCCACACCTCACTGTGCTCAGCATTCTCTAGGCCCTGTCCTTAATGTCTCTTTACACACCAGTGCTCAGGGTAATCTGAATCCTATAGTGAGCACCACACTCACATATACGTGCTCATTTTTTTTCTGAATATTATATTGAAGTGCCCCTTATCTTCCAGTACTCTGCATCCTCTATTTCCTCTGGGAGATCTTCCCTCATTCAGCAGTGCTCAGCATATTCTGGGACCTCTGGGTGAATGCCCCTCACCTTGCAGTGGTCAGTCTCCTCTGTGCCATGTGCTAAGTTCACAGATCTAAACTTATTGTAGTCTCGTTTGGTTCCTGACTATGACCAAATGTAGTTGAACATTGCACAGACTTCTCTGGGTCCTGTCAAAATCTCAACTCATACAACATTGCTTAGAGTACTCTGATTCCTGTGTGTGAGTGCCCATCACCCATTAGTGCTCTGATTACAATGGGTACTCTTGGTGACAGACCCTCTCTCAGGCTTCTGTGCTTAAATTGCAATTTTCACATTACCTGTGTTCGTTAGTCTTCCTTGTGACCTGTGGGTGACCACCCTTCATCGAATAGAGCTTAGTCTCCTCTTTTTCTTTTTTCTCATTTAACTATTTCTTGCTCATTTTATCTGGATGATTTTGTGGAAGATCCATCACCCTAGAGTGCTTAGTCTTCTCTGCGTCCTGTTTTAGGTTCCCCATGGTAATCCTTGCTCACAGTCCTCTGAGTCGTGTGAGTGAGTGCCCCTCACCTGACATTGCTCAGTCTTCTCTGGGTATTGTCCTTAATCTCCCTTCACAAGCCATTGCTCAGTGTCATCTGAATACTGTGGTGAAAACACCTTTCACACAGATGTTAATATTTTTCTGAATATTGTGTTGGAGTGCCCCTTACCCTCAAGTACACTGTCTCCTCTGTATCTTCTGCATGAGCACCCCCATCCAGTGGTGCCCAGTGTATTCTGGGATCTTACAGTGAGCATCACCTACCTAGCAGTCCTCAGTCAACTCTGTGGCATGTGCTAAGTTCCCATAGCCAAACTTAACTCATCTTTCTCTGGCTCCTGTTTGTAATCAGAGAGAGCCTAACATTGCTCAGTCTTTTCTGGTTTCTGTCTTAGTTTCACCTGCTCCACCATTACTCATGATCTTTTGAATCCTGTGGGTGAGTGACCCTCTCCCAACATTACCCATTATTATCTGTGTCTTGTACTTAATCTCCATCCCCACACCATTAGTCGGGTCCTCTGAGTCATGTGGGTGAGCACCACTTTCCTACCACTGCTCAGTCCCCTGTGGGTATTTTTGGAGGTTAGAGCAGCAGCAATAGTGTTCTGTCTCCACTGAGCTCTCAGCAACTTGTTTCTTTGAGTGACATATCTGGGAGTGTCCCATTCCTTCTAATGCACCATTTCAGACTTTATCTGTGCATCAAGGCCAACACTCCTTTGAAATTTTAGAGAAATGTGGATAATTCCTGTTCCAAAAAACTCAACAGGTCCTTTGTGCTGCCCTGCAGACAGGCTCCTCTCCAATGCCTGAAAACCCAAGACAATTTTTAAGGATGTCAATGCACACAGCACTGGGGACCTCATTCTACCATGCATCCTTGACAATTTCCTCACCTTTTATCAAGGAACTGAGGTCTTATGGGTGATGTAGTTCAGACAGGATTTCTGACATTTTTCTAAGGAGTGGAAGAAAATATATTTAAAATTTTTAAGAATCTTCTCTGATATGTCACTAGTTGCTCCCTTTTGACAAAAGAGTAAACCTTGTAGGAAAGTTGAGTGAGGTAAATTTCACCCTGTAAATTGCAGTGTGATATGTGTCCATGGACAATTTTCTGTCAACGTGGAGGACTTCCTCAGACTTTTGAAAATGCTGCATTGTCAAACCACATTTAAACTACCTGAGACCATGGCCTGAGGGACTCCCTTGATAAGCTTCCAAAGGCTGTGAGTTATCTTGATGAGCACACCTCTTCCAAAAGAAGTCTGTTTCTTCTGACTTCTGTGGTAAACAAAAACTCACTTAATGTTTTTCATGCTTCTCTGGGTCCTGCCCTAAGTCGCCCCTCATCCATCATTGCTGAGGGTGTTCTGGATTCTTTGGGTAGTGCCCCTCACCCACAGTGCTTCAATTCCACTGGATTTTCCAGTTGATAGCACCTATCCTACACTGGTTAAGTCTTCTTTGATTAAGCTGCTAAATTCACCTAATCTGTCCTTAATCAGTCTCATTTTGGTCCTGAGGGTGAGTGTCCCTCACTTAATAGTGCTCAGTCTTCTCTGTTACTTTATTCTAAGTTCCCTAAACATTCCATTTTCATTCTTCTCTGGGTCAGTTGCATGAGTGCCCTCAACTGCTGATTCTTTTTTCCATCTTGTTGTATTTTCGCTAAGGCAATTCTTGCTCAGACTTCTTTGGATCCTGTGGATGATCACCTATCACCTGAGAGTGCTTAATATTCTCAGGGTCTGTGCTTAATCTCCCTTCAAACAACATTGGGGAGTGTCATCTGAGTACTGTGTTGAGTGCCCCTCCACACTCCACACAGGTTCACATTTTCCCCTAAATATTGTTATGGAGTGTGTCTTACCCTCCAGTAAACTATCCCCTCTATGTCACCTCAGTGATTGCACCTCATCCACTAGTGCTCAGTATTCTCCTGGACCTCTGGGTGAGCACCCCTCACCCAGTATTCCTCATTCTCTTCTGGATCATGGATTCAGTTCCCCTAACAATGATTTCTCAGCCTATCTGGCTCCTGTGTGTGAGAATATATAGCCTAACACTGCTCAACCTTCTCTGGTTTCTCTCTTAAACTCAAATCCCCCAACATTGTTCTGGGACTTCTGAGTTCTGTGGTGAGCACCCCATGCACACAGTTGCTCATTTCCCTGAACATTCTTACACAGCACCTCCTACTTCTGTTCTCAGTCTTCTCTTCATCATCTTGTTAGTACCCATTTGACCACCTATACTCAGGATCCTCTGGTTCCTCTTCATTTGTGCCATTCACCCACAAGTACTCAGTTTCCTCTGGGTCTGAGAGTGAGTGCCCTCACCTATCAGGACCCAGGATCCTCCCTGTCCTATGCACAACTCAGGTGTTCTTCATTACAGTTTTTCCTCAGTCACCTTCTGGTATGTACCACACTCTCTCTAATGTTACTTCTTTATGAACATATTGTTAGGGACTTCTTCATGCTCCCTGGGCACCCTTGATCTTTGTGGTTTAGTGAGTCTTTCCTGTCTTGCCTGTACCTAGTTGGGGTACCGAGCTGGTTGGGGGATTGATTCCTGTTTGAAATTCTGTGCTGCTTTCTTCACGTGTGGGGCGGGAGTGCTTCTGAACCCCTGGTGCACCTCATGGCCCATCTTATGGTGGTTCATGGAGACAATGGACCCCTGGGCTGTCCTCTTACTTAGTGGATATATCTGAGTCTGCTGACAGATTTTCTGCAGGGTGTCCTTCCTAGCTCTGCCAGGCCTGGCTGTGCTGAGGTTCAGAAGGCCTGAAGCAGAGATTTTCTACACACACACCAGAGACTCCCTCTGCACAGGCTGCCTTATTCCCAGAGCCCTCCCTGGCAAAGGCTTGAAGAAGTGTCTCTATTCTCCTCTCAGACCTTCTTGTGGTCCTTCAAGGGCTCTGATTCAAGCTGATGAGAGAAAATGTCCTTCTTATGACTGCCTCCTTTTAAAAACACAAGACCCTGGCACCTGTTCCCTTCATCTATTCTCTTACCCTCACACCTAAGCCTGTGCTTGTCTTGAATGTGGGTTTGAAGCCACCAGGATCAGAATGGTCTCTGTTTGACATGGGAACAATGAAGTCACTGTGTACTTGGACCGCTCCTCTGTGAACTCAGTTGGAAACTGGGGTGCAGGCGCCATGTCCTGAGAGCTAGTCTTCAAAGTTCATGTTGCCCAAGGCTTCACAAAAACTCTGGGGAGTGCAACCAAGTGCCTTCTCCTACTGGAGCCTAGAAACCCCCTGCCCTTCACAACCAAGCTGTCCAATGCCTGCTCCTTTCCTTTGATTCCAGGATTTCTCCCATGAATGGTTCTCATGTCACTGGAGAACTGGTAAGCAATTGATGCATTTTTCTGAGTGGAAGTGAACGCACCTCAATGAATGTAGGATCAAGGATATGACTTAAACACTGATCTCTCTGTAATAAATCTTTTTTTATTATTTATTTTTTAATTAAAAATCATAAATTTACATAGGGCAATTTTGTTTGATTCATTCTGTTATTTTTTCCCTTCCCCCCACCCCTCCCACCCCTCTTTTCCCTCTACACTGTCCTTCCTTCCTCCATTCTTACCACCCTCCTTATCCCTAAACCTAAACCTAACCCTAACCATAACGCTAACCCCTCCTACACGCCATTATATGTCCTCATCTGCTTATCAGCGAGATCATTCATCCTTTAGTTTTTTGAGATTGGCTTATCTCACTTAGCATGATATTCTCCAATTTCATCCATTTGCCTGAAAATGCCATAATTTTATCATTCTTCATGGTGGAGTAATATTCAATTATATATATATGCCACAGTTTCTTTATCCATTCATCAACTGAAGGGCATCTAGGTTGGATGCACAATCTGGCTATAGTTAATTGAGCAGCTATGAACATTGATGTGACTCTCTGTAATAAATCTTGAGAGTAATAACAGAAATCATATAGAGCAGAAAATTGAAATTGGATGAGGAATGATTACTTTTTGCAACCACGTTTCGCTTCAAGGACCCCAGATACCATGAAACATCAACACTTGCATTTACCTTTTTATATCTCACAACAGCATCTGGCTACATTGCTGAAGCACCCCTCACTGAGGGAAAACGGCATAGCACAGGAGGAACAACTTCCTCTGCCTCAAACTTTCCTGAGATGACGGGCAAGATCCATCACCTGAACTGGTTTGTCCATTATGCACAGGTCTCTGCTGTTTAGAATTTTTCAAAAAAAAAAAAAATGACCAAAAGAAAAATAAGAAAAAAATAGGATCGAGGAATTTATCAGTAGATAGTGAATATATTGGATATTGGCTAGGGTTGCATGTGTGAATGATCCACAAAATCTCCATTCATAGTCAACAATGGAACATATTCTCATTCCCACATAGTCCTGTCTGTGCCCCTACTCCTGGCGTACTTGGATCCCTGATACAAATTGTGCTCAGAGATCAGTTACATATGTTTTAGTCTTTAAGTGAAGATGGAAAAAACCTACCACTCAGGACACACTGCTAGTCTTGGATATTGACATGCAAACCAGTTCTTGAATGGATTGTGGTGTACAAGAGAATTAAGAATTACTTAGGCATTGTTTGGCTTGGTCATGATTGCTTGTTTCCATACATTTTTACAAAGTAGGACTGTAAGTCATCAAGTGCTGTAACTCAGAGAAGACATTCCTGTGCTAGCGATATAGCCCATCACCTAGAGTGCCAGCCTCCCATGCTCGAGACCCAGGTTCAAGACCCCAGCACTCTTAGATTAAGGAAGTTACAAACAAACTAAACGAGATTCGAAGGATCCCAACCTTCCATCCTCTCCTCTTTTTTTTCTCTCCTCTCCTCACAAAATGAATCAACACTGGAAAACAGCATCAGTTTCAATGGGACCCATGTCCACTGACACCTTTCAGTTTGCAAATGTGCTCCAAGACAGCAGTGCTGCACATTCACCTGCACTTCTTCAGAGTACTGCTTCCAAGTCCTCACTTGACCTCCCTCAGGACATAAATCATGGGTGTCTCATGTGTATGCTTATGTGAATAATTCTTCACCAGGTATGGGTGGCAAGAAATTCAAAATGACAACTGCACTTATACCTGGCTCTCTCCAGCCTCCTTGGACACACTTCCATACCCTCTGCCAATGATAGGGACTTCCACACCTGAGCACTGTCCACGTGAACCTCAACAACAACTGAAAAAAAGAGGTGAACACAAAAGACAGCCACTCTTGTCCCTGGACTTTCTCTGATAGATTTGCTTTGCAGTGGCTTGCATGTGACTTCTTGATGAATAATGGTAGCATTGGGGCTGAATTGATACTAGCCTCTATTGGTAACATTCAGGAGGATCACGGGGGATTTACAACCTACTCTCACTATATCATTGGAGCTCCAGTATCAAGAAGAACGGAGCGCTTTCATGCACTATTGTTAATTTTCATGGAAGTCTCCAAAAGATGCAGCCTAAAATTGGGTGAAGCATAACAACAACTCAGACTATGAGTTGCTCTCATGTTTACCGGGGATCTGGGAAGGAATGAATTGTGCTTTGGAGGGTAAGGAATGACAGAAGAACACCTCTTTCCAAGATCTCACACCGAATAAAGGAAACCAAAACATTAGGCATATGGCATGTGGGCAGGGGATAGAAATATGTCAGAATAGAAAGCGGATTTGACACTTTGCAAGTGCTTGAGGTATGCTTTTTGTTCTCAGTAATTCTATTAAAGTGTTGGTTATTATGGAACCACTTCTGGGTTGATATTCAGGTTTTGCCGATGTAGGGTCTTCACTTTGAATATTTGTAAACCTTTTGGGGATTACATCTCTGAGATTAAGGTGCACTCTTCATTCAGAGAGACAGAGAATTGTGTTGCATATCCCAGGATCAGCTGGTTTAAATTGTAAGTCGTTGGGTCAGTGCTCTGATGTTACCAAAGCCTTTGATCATGGTTCTTGTGCCAGAAAAATAAAGGAATCAGTATACATATATTCGGCTGTCCCTTGGGTGCAACAGAAAGAGACAGGACATTTCAGGGGCATTGATGTACTTGCAATGACATTAGGGTCAGTATTCATGGTTGCATACAGAATGAACGGACAATAACGACTTCCTGTATTAGTAGTGTATGATGAGGCTGTGTATATGTTGAGGAATTTGTGGGTTGAAGATGAACAATGACAAGTTTCATAGTGTCTCTTCTCTGAAGTTGTTTTCCAGCAAGACCCTCTCAAGCTTTTCTTGCCACCCAAATGCACTAAATCTCCCCTTTTGAAAATTTGGTTTGGAAGCTCTGCACCATTCCACTTTCAACAGGGTCTATTTTCAAAGCTGGTGTTATGCCCTGTGAAACTGTGCTAATCATGCCACCATGAGGCTTTTATTTCATGCACGGGCTTGAAGGCTGCTCCCTCCTGGGGCTGGTTAGAAGACTCCTGGCAATATGGCACAGACCCTTGGGACCGAGGGGCATTTGTCTGCTCAAGAAGAGGAACCATTGTGTGAATGCACATTGGCAAGACATTTCTGCATCTTGAGGTGGCTTGATGAGCCCATTGAAAAATCCCAACAGGTAAGTTTCTAGGTGCAACGGAGTCTTAATGCAGCAGCCAAGCAGGTGGGACCTGGCAGTTGGAGTGAGGAAAAACAACTCTCCTTTCTTTTCTGGTCTGTCCTGTTCTCCCTCCAACATGCTCAGTGAATGAATCTCTCCTTTCTTCATGAGCCACCAGAGGAGCCAAACAACTTCACGGGATGTGGACCATGCACATACCGTGTTCCAGCTGTCTCCTTTGCAGAATTTGTAGGTTAGAAGGGGAAACCTGACGGATGG
>NW_027632701.1:74895-168171 GCF_902686455.1 Sciurus vulgaris | reverse complement strand
TCTTGTGGTCAAGTTCTTAAAAGTAGATTTGGTTGTATTTGCCAAAAACCCTACAATAACCCAATTCTTCTGTTTAAATACTTTTTTTCAAAAAACCCACTGATGCATACTAATTTGTGCAAGATCTGACAGTTTAAAGTAACAGTTTCAGATAATAATCCAATAATACCAAATCCATATCCTTTAGTAATGGTAATGCCAGGTAACAATGGCTGCTTAAAAGTACCAATTTTAAGAGATGAGTAACAATCCAGTACTACTGGGTTTTCTACATAGGCATTTATTTTTTGTAATTATTTTAATACAAGTCTATCAAAATTGCTAGCTGAGGTTCATGACTGAATCAAGAAATCCTTTCACAATGTGAGGAAGATCTACTTATAACCAAGTCCAACTATGAACTCAGATTTTTAGATACTATATTCCTTCAGTGAAACACCTCACCTCATGTAGATATAAAATGTTCACTAAAATGGCTGAGTTTTGTAAACAAATCACCTATCTGGGATTCCAGATTACTCAA
Source organism: Sciurus vulgaris (assembly GCF_902686455.1). Lineage (NCBI taxonomy): Eukaryota > Metazoa > Chordata > Mammalia > Rodentia > Sciuridae > Sciurus > Sciurus vulgaris. The sequence goes on along the minus strand of NW_027632701.1, from coordinate 167,648 downwards.
TTGACTTGAATTTTGATGTCAGATTTAAAGAAGTCATATCCTGACTTCTATAAGTCTATTTTAAGCTTTATAGAAATCAGAAACCAACAGTTACATGGGTTCCTGTAAATGTCAGTGTTATGATTTAGATATTAATTGTCCCCCAAAAGCTCATGCATTAGACAAGGCAAGAAGGTTCAAATATTAAATGATTAGGTTATGAGAGTCTTGCCTATTCTGTGCATTCGGCCTCTGATAGGGATGGAATCCTAACTTTAGGTAAGGAGGGTATGGCAGAAGGAGAAGAGTCCCTGGCACCATCTTCCCAGATGCTTTTCTCCACCACACTCTCTTGCCATGGTGTTCTGTCTCATCCCAGTCACTAAGGAATGGAGTCAAACATCTCTGCACTGAGACTTCTGAAACAGTGAGCCCCATAATAAACTTTTCCTTCTCTGAAATTACTCTTGTAACTAATTTTGGTCAAAGTCATAAAATATCTAACTTAAAGAGTCAGATACTGGTCCCTAATTTTGGATTAATATGTAAACTTCTGTATGAGGCCTTAAAATGAACAAATATTTAACTTGTGAACTAGAATTCCAAACTGCCTTTGAGAAGTTAAAATAGCCTCATGACACTCCCTGCCCTACATCTGTCTGACACATAAAAGGTGATAAGACTATATAGAAATGAGAAACAAGGTACAGTCCTTGAAATTCTCAGCTTGACCATACAGCGAAAGGAGATTTCTCCTTCCTTTGGGGTGTGATTTCCTCTTGTAATATACCACAAAATGTTGAGAAACCCACTCTCAACCATTTCTTTAGGAAAAAATATATCTCAACAGAGTACAGCACAGATGAAAAATTTCAAAAGTTTTCACAAAGAAGGAAACATTAAAATGACAAAAAAATGAATACGAGTATAAAGCAATAATATTTAAAGGAGATAAAATTCAAGCTAAAACAGTGCTGTACACTCATCAGGAAAGAAAAAAGCAATCACACACATAAAAAAGTCTAATGGTCACAGAGATGTTAAGCGATTGGGATTGTGGGAACTGTTGTAGCAAGATAAAAAAGTAAAGCAACTTTGGAAAATGGGGTGGTGCTATCTACTCAGGCATACACTGTGAAGCATTAATTCTACCCCTAGAAAGAAGAGAAGTGGGAAAATGTGAATGCACCCAACATTGCTGCCTTTACCACTGCGAAAGTTTCCTCCACACTGTGCAGGATAGGGCCCTTCAATCTGGATGATGGAATCTAGTTTTCATGTAAGTTCAAACAGAATCCCAGCACGATCTCAGAGAAAAGCATAAGACAGTGATCTATTTAGCACCAAGGACCTGAAGGATAAGAAGATTATGAAGGATAAAGCAAAATGGAAAAAGGAAAATAAAGAAGTGGTAAAAGAGGCCAAGAAGGGGGTTGAGGAGGAAAAGAATCTGCTGAGGATAAGGAGGGGAATAAACAATATGCAGAAGACAAGAAGAAACAGAGGAAAGAAGATAAAGTGAATCCCAATTGGCATAAATCAGAAAGTGGGGGTGAAAGCATAAGAACCCTTCCAATGGGTTTGGGATAGGATGCCCCTTGTAAAGTGAGAGTGTAAAAAAACTAGGCTGTGGACATTTTATCTGCAAAACAGATGCCACTCTTTTAACTCCAGCATTCTCATTTTCACCTGTCTAGATGCTGACACTCCCCACTCACTCTGCCGTTGTTTCACCATCTGGCCTGCTCCATTTGAGCTTTGCACTGGTCAACAGTTGTACTTCTCCCCCTTTCTTTGCTTTTTTGCTCCCTCATGCCACTTATACTCTGGTAACCTCTCTTAGCAGTCCCTAGCATTGCATCCTGCTCCAGCCTTTTTCTTATACATCTTTAGATTTACCCCACATCCTCTCTTATCACAAAGCAGGAGGCTGCAGTGGGGTCAGGGTTGGAAACAAGCCCACAGCTTCCACTTTATCCTCTGATTTTACATTAGTGAGTAAAGAGGAAGTCATTCTTCTTTTTCATTTTTTGCTTGTTTTGTTTTTTAAAAAGGATAAATAATACTATATAGAAGAAAAAGAGAACTTACCATTGGGGATTATGAAGGGGTACTAAGAGGAAGAGGGCATGAATGGGTGGTCAGGACATCATTAATGTTCTATTTCTTGGTGTATGCTATAGCACACGGTATGTTTCCTTTGTGGTAACTTAAGAATCTCTATAATTTCAATGTTTTCCTGTTCTTGCTGTGCTCAATAAAATCAAATTTATTACACAAATGACTGTGAAGAAGAGTGAAAAAAGGGATTTAAAAAGACATTTGGGAGCATTCTATTTTTAATTTTTTAATTTATGTGACTCAGGAGGCTTAAGCAGGAGGATCAAGAGTTCAAGGCCAACTTCAGCACCTTAGTCAATTTGAAACCCCCTGAAATCCTGTCTCTAACTTAAATGTAAAACAGGGCAGGGGATGTGGTTCAGTGGTTAAGTGCTCTGGGTTCAATCAAACAGTACTAAAAAAAAAAGAAAGAAAGAAATGGAAAGAGAGCAAATTAAATTGAAAAAATACTGGTAAATTCAAAAATTCAACAAGTAAAAACTATATCAATTTTATACTATGTAATTGCATATATATGCATATATATATAATGATGTCTCACTTGAAGTTAATATATTCTGGAAAATGTATTTTAAGATGATTCTGCTATTTTCCAAAATCTGAGTGTAATGACAAGAATTTAAATAGTACAGACTACTACATTGTGAGGCTATTTGATATATGCATTCCATTGTTGTACATGAAGCCTACCACTGACTAAAACCATGATGCCACATAAGACTGATGTATGAAGTGAAAATAGTCAGTGCAGAACTCATAATAAAGTGAATACATGGTGGATCTCAAGAGAAAACTCAATATGTCTCTCGCTATTTAGACAGTTTTAAATCACAGAGTTTGTAGTGCAGGAAAGAGGAAAAATGGCATTCTTTCCAAAGAAAGATGCTAGAATACTGGAATACTTGTTTGATAATAAAAATGCTTTTTTGTCCTTCACTCATACCACATAACCCATTTTCACATACTAAATATAAATATAAGAATTATGAATAAATAATAGCAAAATATAAAAGATAAGGTAAAGCATCCTAATGTAGACATAAGAAAGAGTGGGACAGGATGCATATGGTGTTGCACACCTGAAATACCCAGTACTTTAGAGACTAAGGAATGAGGATCACAAGTCTATGGCAAACACAAGAAACTGAGGAAAGTGTGTGTGAAAACGAAATTGAAAAAGGAGCAGAAGATATAGCTCAGTAATAGTACACAAGTTTCAATCCCCAATATCACAAAAGGGAAAATGAACAACAAAAATTTTAAAATTTAAAAATTATGCAAAATAATACTTTTAAATTTATAAGCTATTCTATTCATCAAGTGATTCCATGCAATGGTGCAAGGACAAATGACTTAACTGCTTCATACATAATCAACCCTTATAAAAAGAAAGAAAACTACAGACTGCAGAAGAAAAGTAGGAAAAAGACTTGAAAAGTAACTTTAAATAGGAGATACCTAAGTGTTCCATAACCATGAAAAACTAAACATCTTTAGAGATTAGGTAATGTAAAATAAAATCACATTGTGTACACAAAATTATTGATGAACCTGTGGAATAAGGCATTCTCATAAATGGAAAATATATTTTAAGCTCTTATTATCCATGTGGAGAAACTTTTTTTTTTTTTTTGTTTTTTTTTTGTTTTTTTTTTTTTTTTTTTTTTTTTAATAAAACATACAGGATACACCACCACCAGACACAGAGACTGAAATTACAACTCCTGGACATATGAGGACATAACCATATATTCCTCCAGAGTTGAAACCCAGGGATATGGTTAAAAGGGATGTAGTTTTAGGAAATAAAACAAAAATAAACTGTGGAAAATAAAGGTCCTAGAAGCCAGGAAAATTTTTGTTATATGCAGTTTGACAAATACTAAAAAACATACTTTATAAAGATGTCACATGAATGTTGTATTTTATATGTAAGCATATTTAATAATGCAGAAATTGAGAAAATAAAAATAGACACAAGTACATCAAAGAACCAGTTGCACATCCTAAGTGTAGATGATAAAACTATCATTATAAGGATGACTATTTTACCCAAGTCAATCTATAGTAATATCACAACAAAATTAAAGAAGGGAACAAAGTGAAAACATCTAAAATTCTCTTGGAAGTTTATACTGATATATAATTAGCCAAGAACGTTCTCAAATATAAAAGCAAAAGTACCAGGTATCATTACCTGATTCTATTATATGTTATAAAATTATAATATTGTGATAATATAAAGATGAAGAAATCACAGTAGAGACAATTACATAGGTAAATCCATATGTATGTAAATATTGTTTTTATTAAGTGCAATAAAAGGGCCTATATAAATCCAATCATATCAAGAAAATTATTGTTAATGAGTAACACAACCCAACTTAAAGGATTATATTAGAACTAGAACCATGACCACTGGTTGCAACTATATGCCAGATGTATGTGACACTGGGATTATACCTCAGCACCACCCTCCAGAAAGCAGATATTAAGAGGGATGATTATAAAAATATAGCAATATATGAACCTCCTAACTCTCAATCCACTCATGAATACACCCAATAAATCTATAATGTTTTGAATACCTCTTACATTTACACATTGATTAGAGGCATATAAAACAAAAAATATGCGATCAGAAAAGTAGGAAAATTTGGGATTTCCTAGGGCGTTCGCATTCCTTGAGCAATGATCTTTATATAACTGGAACAGGATACTTAATCCACTGTCACCCTGAGTAAAGGAAGACCATTTCACTCATAAAGATAACATTTAACTCTAAATTATCTGTAGTTTGAATTTTAATTTAACAGGGGTGCATAGAATAAAAGACTAGATATACATGAGTGTCAAGATCAGAGAAAAGGAGTGTTTCTCTAAAATGGGCTTTATTCCATGGGACCAGGGAAGAATAAATGTTAAATCTCAAGGGTCCCAATTTTTCTTAAAAGATAATTCCTAGCATAATCTGCAAAATGTTGTAGCTAACAGTTGATCTTCTGTCTATCCTGCACCAAAGAATTAACAAGGGAAACACAGTCCATGCCTGCAGCCCTAGTGGTAGTGAAATATTCCATGAGTCCTCTTTCTCAACTCACCTCAAGGATATCTCCAGGGCTAACCATTTTTTTTTTTTCTGTAAGGAATTTGTTCAAAATCTAACTTTTTTCATTCAATGAACTACATACTAATCTTCCAGGATTAGGGAGCAATGACAAATGCACATGCACATATCTCTCTATATCACAAAAATGTGGCTCCTCATTGGTATGCAAGAATTTTTATGGGCTGCAATCCCCACCAGGAGTGAAGAAAAAAGGTTAAACGTAAAGATTCCTGTTTATTTCTAAAATAGTTTCACATCACCTTTCAATGAGCATAAGGCAGCCTGGTTTCTAACAAACTTTCAACATCAATTTAGAGCAGCACTCAACTATGAGAACTTCTGCAGCCTGAGTGCAGCTGTTAGAACAGCTGCTATCAAAAAAATGAAAGAAGAGCTAGTACCCAAATTATATAGATATGGATGAAATAAACATTTCCAAACTCTACTAGAATATGATTTCAGTAGAGCCAATTAGTAAAAAGCATCAAAAGTTGAAAGTTCTTTAAAAATTAGCACAATAATAACTCAGTGTGCATTTTCAAAGTATGTGAAATCAGTATGTTAAATAAATGGTTGCATTCTCATCTTCATTGGAGCAGTATTCACAGTAGCCAAGGTCAGTGAACAACTAAAGTGACTTCTGGATGAAGGGCACACCAGGAGATATCTCCCAGCTTTAGGGCACTTGACTACTTCCCTGAAAAACTAGAATTTCTAAATTTAGTCTGCTCTCTAACAAGATAAGCCCCAAGTAATGGCATTCACTAGACATGATATTCACTAAACACTCAAGAGACATTAGAAGTGCCAGCTATGGGATACTTGTATCAGTTCTCACATACTCAGGAAATTACCAGAGGGGGGAAGGAGAACCTTCTGACATAAATTTCACCAGGGGGCTTCTCAACACAAAGACATTGTGACAAGTTTTTTGGCCTTGGAGAGACAAAAGGAGAGAACAAGCACATATTTTTGCAATGCTCAAGTGATTTTGCTCTAATTTCCATCATGTGAAATGCTCATAATTAATGCTCATAATGATACTGGGTATTTGTCACAGGGGCGTATTAAAGCTGAGATGCATACTTAGCCCATGTTTTAAAATTTTGAGACAGGTCTTTCTAAGTTGCCTATGTTGACCTTGAAATTGCAATCTTCATGCCTTAGCCAACTGAGTCTCTGGGATTATAGGCATGAGCCACTGCACCCAACCAGAAAACAAATCCTTTAGAACGTTCTATCCAGCTCTTGGTTAAAAAATTAAAAATATTTTGCTCATTTGAAATGTAATAGGGGAAAATAATTGATAATACTGAGAGGAAAAGTTGTAATTGGGAATATGGGCAGGGAGCTGGAATTTTAGGATTTTATTGATATATATATATATATATCAATATAATATTTACATATATAATATACATATATCAATATATTTATATATATTATATATATATTATATATATAATATATAAAGACTTAGGGTGGGAGACAGGGTTCTGCAGTTCACATTTTGCTTCCCATACATTTATAACATTCAGGAGCATTCATCTAGAGTGACAACACACACCTATAATCCTAGCAACTTGTGAGACTGGGCACGAGTTCAAGACCAGAATCAGAATGTGTTTCAAATAAAAATTACAAAGTACTAATGATGTAGTTTAGTGTTAAAGTATCTCTGGATTCAAAGCACAGTACCACCATTCCACCAAAAAAATAAAACAAGCTCAGAAAGAAAGAAGATCTGAGACACCTACAGACTACAGACCAAAGTCCTCCTCATGCAGAAAAACAATACATGGAGTTGTAATTCTGATGATCATCCCTCTCCACAATGCACCGCACAATCTGGGAATGTACTGAAATGCTGGCATATATGTGCTCAGATAGGATTTCAGGTAGCAGCTGAAGATATTCTGCAGAAACAGGACAGGACTTCTGGAGTCTACTACTGACATATGACCCACTTAATGGGCCAGTAAGAATTTGGTATTAAAGAGCAAAACCTTATTTGCCAATTTGGCCTTAGACATAATCGCCAGTCCATGATATTTTTTTTCCTATGATGAAAGTCCCTAAATAAGCAAGTGGGCTTGGAGTCAAGATGAAATTTGTTGCCAGGCATGGTGGCACACACATGTTATCCCAGGAGCATGTAAGGTTGTATCAGGCAAATTGCAAGTTCAAAATCTCAGCAACTTAGCAAGAATCTGTCACTAAAAACAATATTAAAAAAAAAAAGTTCTGGGGATGTGGTTCAATGGTTAAGTGGCCCTGGGTTTAGTCCAGAGTACAAAAAAAAAAAAAAAAAAAAAAAATTATGTCTAATTTAAAAGCCCAAACACCTCCACTACACCACATGACACATGACTCATACAACTTTTCTTATTATTTCAGAATTTGATTATTGACACTTATTCAAAAAAGCAGGATTTTTGTGGGTGGGGTATGTGTGTGTGAGTGCATATATATAATTATTATTATATTTTGCTTGTTTTCTGGTATCAGGAATGGAATGGACCATGGCCAGCATTTTGAGGGAGAAAACCTACCTCCGGAAGCTTTCTGCTTAAAGTTCCCTGCTTTCACTCAGGGTAGTGTCTCTCCTGTTTTTTGGAAATGAGAAGAAATACAGGCAAGGAATTGTATTCCTCACCTAAAAGAAAAGCAGGTATATGAAATTAAACCCCTATCTCTCACCCTGTACAAAACTCCACTCAAAATGAATCAAGGATGAAGGAATTAGACCTGAGACCCTTCACCAAATAGAAGAAAAAGTAGGCCCGAATCTCCATCACATCGACATAGGACCAGACTTCCTTAACAAGATTCCCATAGCACAAGAAATAAAGGCAATAATCAATAAATGGGATAGATTGAACTAAAAAGCATTTTCCAGCAAAGAAAATAATCAATAAGGTGAAAATAGAGCCTGCAGAGTGGGAGAAAATCTAGTCCACACACACCTCAGATGGAGCATTAATCTCCAAAGTTTATAAACAACTTAAAAAATTTACATCAAAAATACCAAGAACTCAGACCCTGCAGATTATAGAAGAAAAAGTTAGGTCCAGATCTTCAACATGTCGGCTTAGGACCAGACTTCCTCAACAGGACTGCCATAGCAAAAGAAATAAAAGCAAGAATCAATAACTGGGATAGATTCAAACTTAAAAGCTTTCTCTCACCAAAGGAAACTATCAGCAATGCGAAGAAAGAGCCTACAGAGTGGGAGAATATCTTTGCCAATCATACTTCAGATAGAGCACTAATCTCCAGAATCTATAAAGAACTCAAAAACTCTACACCAAGAATAAAAATAATCCAATCGACAAATGGGCTAAGGAAATGAATAGACAATTCACAGAAGAAGAGCTACAAGCAATCAACAAACATATGGAAAATTTTCAACATCTCCAGTAACAAGAAAAATGCAAATCAAAACCACCCTAAGATTCCATCTCACCGCAATTGGAATGGCTATTATCAAGAATAAAAGCAACAACAGGTGTTGGAGAGGATGGAGGGAGAAAGGTACACTCATACATTGCTGGTGGGGATGCAAGTTAGTGCAGCCACTCTGAAAAGCAGTGTGGAGATTCCTTAGAAAACTTGGAATGGAACCATCATTTGACCCAGCTATCCCACTCCTTGGCCTATACCGAAAGGACTTAAAATCAGCATACTACAGAGATACAGCCACATCAATGTTCATAGCAGCTCAATTCACAATATCCAGATTGTGGAACCAACCTAGATGTCCTTCAATTGATGAATGGATAAAGAAAATGTGATATATACACACACACACACACAATGGAATATTACTCAGCCATAAAGAATGATAAAATTATGACATTTGAAGGCAAATGGATGAAATTGGAGAATATCATGCTAAGCGAGATAAGCCAATCTCAAAAAACCAAAGGAAGAATGATATAGCTAATAAATGGATGATGACACATAATGGGGGGAGGGAGGGGTTAGTGTTAGGGTTAGAGTTAGGGTTAGGGAGGGGGACAAGAATGGAGGAAGGAAGGACTGTATAGAGGGGAAAGAGGGGTTAGAGGGGTTGGGGAAGGGAAAAAATAACAGAATGAATCAAACATTACCCCATGTAAATTTATGATTACACAAATGGTATGCTTTTATGCCATGTACAAACAGAGAAACAACATGTATCCCATTTGCTTATAATAAAAAAAAAAGAGTGAGCCCTAGGGTAAACCATAAAAAAATACAAAGAACTCAATCAGTACATGGGCTATGTAACTGAGCAGACACTTCACAGAAGACAAAAGGATGATCAACAAATATATGAAAAAGTGCTCATCATCCATAGTAATTAGAGACATGCAAATTAAAACCACCCTAAGAATTCATCTAACTATAATTAGAATGGAAAATAACAAGAATACAAGCAATAATAAGTGTTGGTGTGGATGTGGGGAAAGAGACACACTTGTACATTGCTGGTGGAGATGCAAATTTGTGTAGCCACCCTGGTAAGCAGTATGGAGATTCCTCAGAAAACTTGGAATGAACCCACCATTTGACCTCGCTCTCCCACTTTCAGTTTATATCAAAAGGACTTAAAATTAGCATACTACAGTGATGCAGCCACATCAATGTTCACAGAAGCTCAATTCACAATAGGTAGATTGTGGAACCAAACAAGATGCCCTTCATTTGATGAATGGATAAATAAACTGTGGTATATACACACAATGGAATGTTACACAGTCATAAAGAAGAATAAAATTATGACATTTGATGGTAAAGGAACAAAGTTGGAAAATATCATGCTAAGTGAAATAGGACAAACCAAAAAAAACCAATGGTCAATTGTTTTCTCTGATAAGTGACTGATGAGATATACTGAAGAGGGGTTTTGTGGGGGAAGAGAAGAATTGTCCTGACCCGCAGGACATCAACGGGTACCTGGAGGGGAGTGCTGGGATTGAGAGAGACAAGAGACACGAGAAATGGAGACAAGACAAAAGCCTGATCAAGTCTCATTTATTAGAGGAATAAACACAGTTAATATAAAGTACAGAAACCAATCAAGGAAAGCGCGGGAGGGCAAGACTAATCTCCCACCAGAACTCTAATAAGAAAGTGTAGTTGTCCAATCATGAAGCACGATGCAATCTAGTCTGATGCACCTGGTATAGTCTGACAGGTGTGTAAACAGGTAATGGCATGCCCCACAAGCATCCGGCAGGCACCATCTTAGCTCAGCATGAAGCGAGGCAGGGGGCGTGAATATCAGTCAAGGCGCCTGACCATGAGCCAAGGGGCGTGACCTTTAGGCAAGGCAGGGCGCGTGACCTGCCCGCTCCGGACAGGTCCCCCTTTTTTATTTTATAGAGCTGGAGTGACAATCCCTCGGGAACTGCGCCTGTCTTAGGTTGTCCCTGCCAGAGCAGCATCCTTACCCGTCATTGGATAATGAGGCTCTAGCCCTCATTTCCTGTCTTAGGTTGGTATGCACTCCCATGAATCTTACCCGTCATTGGCTGACCAGTTCAACGCACAGGGGTGATGGTCTATTACGATCTAATATTGATCAAATGTTGCACCATCACAATCCATCATCTCCAGCTGATGGTAATGAACCTGAATAGGTTTTGCCTGTATAGCCTCAATTTGAGCTTTGATGAAAGCCATAATCTTGTTGAATATCAAAGGACCTATAGATATGACTAGCAGCAAGCAAAGGAGGGGACCTAAGAAGGGAAGGAGATAGGGAAGGAGTTCACTAAATCCAGTCAATAGTGGATTATCAGCCAGTGCTCGTCGGTGGTTTTCTAGGTCTTCTTGCAGCTGTTTGATCTTGTCCTTAACGATTCCTGACTTGTTGGCATAGAAGCAGCACTTCTCCTGCAAAGCCAAACTAATTTCTCCCTGTTCGGCAGTTAGAAGGTCTAAACCTCTTCTATTTTGTAGGACCACTTCTGCCAAGGTATCTACCTGATCTTGAAGATCTTGTATGGTGCTTGAGAGTATCTGTACATCAGAAATCAATGGTCTGGATAATTTATTATATTAAGTAAGAGAGACCCCCAAACCAGCAGGACCTGAGACCACTGCTGTAGTTATTCCAAGTCCTGCAAGTAGAGGAATGAAAGTGACAGGGTGTTTAGGTCGCTCTGTAATGTAGTCAATTGTTGGTATAGCAACAGACTCATCTCCTGGAATAATGTCTACATCTGGGAGTAAGGCAGCTAAGATACATAGTCCAGTCCAGTTGATAGGCAGTTGAGTAAAAGCCTTATAACCTCCACAAACGAACACAGTGCCATTAGGGGGGCACAATGGCTGCGAAAGATTGAATGTCTCAGAACAACCACTAAAGGTTATAGTCCCTACATCTAAATCCCAGGTATTATTATAGCCAGGTGAAAAAAAGCAAGTAGTATTGGAGTACATGAATGACTATACTAGAAATGGTGGAGTCGGTAAGCAATTTCTACCAACAAAACTGGACCAAGACGCATCATGATTGGTCATAGTCTTATAACTCATCACTGTGAGGTTGATAGCAGAGTTATTTCTATAATCAATTGGGATAGCTAGTGGAACAGGATATCCTTGCTGAAGGCAAAGCCAACAATCTACAGTCAAGGGAGAGTTAGACCGATTAAGCAAAGCGTGAGTGGCCTCAAGGATATCATATGTGGCAGGTTCTATCTCAGAATGTCTGTGGTTGGGTAATGCTCGTGGGTCATATAACAGACTGGGATGCAGTTACTCGTGCATCCATTGAATTTTTTCATGGACTTGCTTGGCACTATTAGAATCTTGGGGGCCTCCTCCATCAGACACATGTAGGGCTGCCATAGTAGACGAGCAAACTGTTTTCCCCACTAGGTCTGCAGGACATGAGGCAACACTTAATTTTCCAGGATTATTAGACCAATGCCCTCCAGTTGATTCTGGATGAGACTTTATTAATGTAGTAGTAAAATAGGTTTTGTTTCCTGAAGAACAGGTCTGAGCTGAGGAATAACAAGAACTATGGAAGGAAGTGTGAAAGGTCATGCAAAAACAGGTGTATATTTGCCATTAACTGAGGAAATAATCTGTGGTTATTTTTGATACAGTACCACAGTGTATGTGTTGTCCAAAATGCGATGTGACTGCCACAATCTATCTCTATGCGTTGTTTCGGGAGATTACCGATGTATGACGGCTTGTAACTTGCCTCATCAGTACTCATTATAAATCCTCCCTCACACTTACATGGTTTGTTTTTGAAGTCCAGTAAATACTCACGAGCCTTAGCAGGGTCCTCAAACCCTGCATGGCTGTAGGAGAGCAGTGAACAGGCAGCCATCATCCAGAGAAGCAATGTTGTGTTCATTCCTGTGGAAGGAAAAGAAAAGAATCTCAGGGATGATTTTTATCCCTGGAGGAGGTAACTTAATTAATTTGGTGTACAAGGCACTCTGGCAGCCATCTGGCTGCATCAGCTGTATGAGAGAAGATGCAGACTGAACCTCGACCCCAGATTAAGACTGGGTCTGGACCATGCCATGAACCATCCAATGGATCTTTCCATTTTACCATGGCAAAATGCTTTTGAGATTCTGGGTGATAGAAACGATCAGCGGCAGATTTCCCATGATCATCCATTTTTAAAAAATTTAGAATGAGTAAAGCATGATTCAGTATATTATGGGGAGAACCCTTCATTGGGTACCATTCCCCCTTTTTTATTTTATCAATTGTAGTTTTAAGAGAGAGATATGCTCTCTCGACCATTCCTAGGCCTTGAGGATTATAAGGAATTCCGGTGACATGTTGAATTTGTAATTTTTCACAAAATGTTTGGAGGGTTTTTGCTGTATATCCAGGGCTGTTTTCTGTTTTAATTCATTTAAGTATGCCCAAGACTGAGAAACAATGTAATAGAAGGGCAATTACATGTTTCATTGCTTCTCCAGCCTGAAGTGTAGGCAATATAAATCCACTAAATGTATCTATGCAAACATGAATATATTTTATATTACCAAACTCTAAAAAATGGGTAACATCCATTTGCCACACCATGTTAGGAACAAGGTCTTTAGGATTAACTGCTAGATGTGGAACCGATAGATGAGTAGCACATGTGATACAGCCTTTTACTATTTGCCTTGTTTGTTCCCTAGTGATTTCATAGAGTAACCTAAGAGAGCAGGCATTTAAATGATGTAGGTTATGAGTGTCTTGAGCTTGCTTAATATTATCTTAAAAAGCTACTGCAACCATTTTGGTGGCTGTGTCAGCAATTCTGTTGCCCTTAACTAATGGCCCCAGAAGGCCAGAGTGAGCCCTGATGTGTCCAATAAACACAGGCTCCCCTCTATTATGGATAAGTGTCTGACATTAAAGAAACAGTGATGCTGCTTTAGAAACATGTCTGATCTGAGAGACAGTTTCATGGAGTGGCACCGAGTATGCTAAGTAGACACTGTCTATGTAGATATTAAGGGGTTGATTGGGAAAGGCGGATAAAACTGCAATAAGAGCCTGTAATTCAACTAGTTGGGCAGATGTACATTTTGTCTGGAAAGTGACAGTTCTATCAAGGAAGGTGTAAGCAGCTGTTCCTGTGGATGACCCATCAGTAAAGACAACAAGAGCATTGTGTAAAGGCTCCCTTCTAATAATAGGAGGGAACACAAAAGGATGTAGTTTGCAAAGCTAAACCAATTTATTTGGTGGATAATGATTATCTATATCACCTGTGATGATGCACAAGCTATAGGCCAGGTGTCAGTATTTTGTAACAGCCAATTGACCTGAGACCGGGTGTAGGGTTGAATAAGCTTATATGGCTCTATTCCAAAATATTTTCTAGAATCTTCTCTCCCCATGAAAATCAGATCAGCTTCTGCATCATAATAAGGAAATAGCACTTTTTTGGGTGAGGAAGGAAGATGAATCCACAAAATATGATTATCTTGTCAGAAAAGACCCATTGGAGTGATGGAAGTATTAAATAACATGTGTGTTAAGGAATGAGAATAATCAATATTGGTAACAAATTGACCCGCAATAGCATCATCCACCTTTTTAAGAGCAGCTAATGCATCAAGAGATATAGTACTGGATGATTGTGGATTAGGGTTTCCTTTTAGTATCTCAAACAATTGTTTTAACTCCCCTGTAGTAAATTTAAGGTATGGTCGAAGCCAATTTATATCACCTAGAAGCTTCTGGAAGTCATTAAGTGTATTTAAATGATCTCTCCTGAATGTTGCCTTTTGATTAATAATCCTAGGCCCATTGAGCAGGAAACCTAGGTAAGTATGAGGGAATTGTAGCTGAACTTTTTCTGGAGAAATTTGTAGTCCTACTTCAGTCAGCTGCTGTTTAAGTTGTATGAGACATAGTAATACCTGTTCTCCTGATTGTCCTGCTATGTGTATATCATCCATATAATCAATAATATACATTTGTTTCCAAGAATCTCTAATAGGCTGTAAGGCACGAGCAACAAATTTTTGGCATAAGGTTGGACTATTAGCCATTCCTTGTGGCAATACCTTCCACTGATATCTTTTCATAGATTCTCTAAAAATTATTGATGGTAGACTAAAAGCAAATCTTTTTTGATCATCTACATGTAGAGGGATAGTAAAAAAAAAACAGTCTTTGAGGTCAATAATTACCTTAAAATATCCTTGAGAGATGGCTACAGGAGATGGCAGCCCTGGTTGCAATGCTCCCATGAGCACCATAGTGACATTGACAGCCCTTAAGTCCTGTAGTAATCTCCATTTACCAGATTTTTTCTTAATTACAAATACAGGAGTATTCCAAGGAGAATTACTCTTTATGATATGTCTGGCTGTTAGCTGTTCCTGCACTAACATTCGAGCAGCTTCAAGTTTTTCAGAAGTTAGTGTCCATTGATCAACCCAAACTGGTTCATCTGACTTCCAAGTTATTGGATCTGCACACAGTTGGGGTGCAGGCATGTCAATGGCCGAAATCAAAAATTTCCCAAGCCTTTTCTGTCAATCTGGCCTACATTGGGAATGGGATGTAAAATACCATTTTCGGCCTTTCCTAGGCCTTTTCCTGGTGTATATCCCTGAGATAGCATTTGGGCAGCAACCGTTTCATTGGGGCTGCACATGATTACTTTCATCTGAGATAATAGGTCTCTTCCCTGCAAATTAACAGGCAAATGAGGTATAAGACTTAATGAGACCTGTGTTGTTTTCTTTATCTCTCCAAGTGAGGTATTTAGAACTCTGCTTTGATTTGTACTTTGACCAATACCCCTAAGATTAGTCATAGTTTCTGTGGTAGGCCAAGAAGAAGGCCAATTCTCTTGTTTAATTATGGTCACATCTGCTCCAGTATCTATTAGACCTGTAAAGGACTTGCCATCTAGCCATAAGGTCCAAGAAGTTTTTTGATCAGTTATGTGTCGTACCCAATATACATTAGAGGATTCAAAACTTCCATTTCCTCTCCTAGGATTTTGAACTGGGTGTTTTTGGTTAGAACTAATGGTAACAGTATCAGCTGTGCTATTCTTTCTCCCTGAGTATAGTAATAATGTTGTTATCTGTTTTAGGCGTGATCTTAATTTCTCCCAAGAAATCTTGATCTACAACTCCTGGGAGTACTTGTAAACCTTTCATGGTAGAACTACTTCTTCCTAAAATTAAGCCAAAATAACCTTTATGGGACTCCAGTAAGCAAAAGCTGTACTAGGATCTTTATCTGGGCCAAACGTTCTGTGAAAATCTCCCAAAGCATCTCCCACCCTATTCCAACTTCTTATATTAATGCTTCCTTCTTGTGAAAACCACGGACAGGTGTCCTTAATAAGGTCAAAAAACTTAAAAAGATCATTACTCTTAACTTTTACTCCCCATGTCTTTAAAGCTTCTTTTAATTGCTTAACAAAAACTTTATGCTTACTTGTTTCTTGTCCCATAGTTATGCGCTACTGTACCTTTAAGAACGGCGCTGCAGGCTCCCGTGGCGAACTTTGTCGAACTGACTTTCACTTTTTTTTCTTTTTCTTTGGCCAAACACTTACATGCCTCTTCCCTTGTGAATTCCCCCGTATCCAAAGCCCCACATTGGGCGCCACTTGCTCCGGCCTGGAGGACATCAAGGGGTACCTGGAGGGGGTTGCTGGGATTGAGAGAGACAAGAGACACGAGAAATGGAGACAAGACGAAACCTGATCAAGTCTCCTTTATTAGAGGAATAAACACAGTTAATATAAAGTACAGAAACCAATCAGAGTAAAACATGTGAAGGCAAGACTAGTCTCACGCCAGAACTCCAATAAGTTCGTGTACTTGTCCAATCATGAAGCACCACGCAATATAGTCTGATGTACCTGGTATAGTCTGACAGGTGGGTAGACAGGTAATGGCATGCCCCACCAACTTCTGGCAGGCACCATCTTAGCTCAGCATGAGGCAAGGCAGGGTGTGTGACCAGGAGCCAAGGAGCTTGACCTTGAGGCAAGGCAGGGCGGGTGACCTGCTGGCTCCAGACAATTCTTCTGTGTGACTTAGTAAAACTCCATTGTGTATGTACACCATATTATCTTTATCACTTAGTCTGTTGATGGGTATGTGGGCTGGTTCTGTAATTTGGTTATTGTGAATTGTGTTGCTATATATGCTGATATGGCTGTGTGTCTATCATAGGCTTATTTTTGATCCTTGGATATATGTTGAAGAGCAGGACAACTGGGTCATATGTTGCTCCATTTCTAAGTTTTGAAATGGATAGTCATACAGTTTTCCAAAATGGTTATACTAATTTGCTGTCCAACAAATACTGCATAAGTGGACATTTTCCCCACATTATTCCTTTTTTTATGTTTAAAATTTTTTTTAGATATGCATGACAGTAGAGTCTGACAAATCATAACACATGGAATATGACTTCCAATTGTTGTGCTGTACATAATGTGGAGTTACATAGGACATGTATTCATATAGAAACATAAGAAAGAAATATTTGTTTAATTCTATTGTCTGTCCTATTCCCATCCACCTCCTTTCCCTTAGTCCTCCTTTCTCTAATCCAATAAACTTTTATTTTACCCTTCTACCCCCAAATGATCTGACTATTTGGATTCTCACAATATTTTGATAAATACTAGTGTAAGGGGAGTGAGATAAAAATTTGCATTTCATTCTTTTTGATTTAGGTCACTCTATCTATGTGGATTTTTCTGTGTTTTATATTCCATTGGTCTTACGGTCTGTTCTGGTGCCAATAGAATTCTGTTTTTATAATAAAACTCTACAACATAAATGGATATCTGTTACTGTGATGCATTCAGCATCACTTTTCTTAAATTTAGAATTTCTTTGGCTTTTCTTTGACTCTTGTTTGTTCAAATAAATTTTAGAACTATTTTTCTGTCAGTGTGTTGTGGAGAATATCACTGATTGAGATTGTATTGAATCTATTGCTCTAGGTTAGTATAAAATTTTTGATTATTAATTTTATTTATTCAAGGACATGGGAACTAGTTCTAACTGCTAAGGTCTTCTTACATTTTTTTCCTTGAGTGTTCTGCAGTTTTCATTGTTGATGTCTTTCTCCTCCCAGGTTAGACTTTTTTTCCTAAATATTTTTTTAAGGTATTGTGATTGAGATATTTTTCCCAATTTCTTTAGCAGTAGGTTGATTCTTGAAATATAGGAATGCTATTGATTTAAGTATGTTGTTCTTGTATACAGCTCCTTTAGTAAATTTGTTTATCAGCTAGAAATATACTAATGCAGCATTTTAAATCTTCTACATAAAGGTGTATATCATCATGAGCAAACAGACAAGTGCACATCTTTTTTTCTGTGTGCGTGCCATTAGATATCTTCTCTTGACTGATAACTCTGGCTTGAACTTCAAGTTGAATAGGAATGGTGAGAGTTTATATCCTCATTTTTTTTCTGTTTTTAGAGAAAATGCTTTGTTTTTTCTCTCTTCAGTATGAGGTTGGCATTGGCTTTCTCATACACATCTTTTACAATATTGAAAAAATTTTTACTATCACTAGTTCTCTAGACTTTTAAACACTAATGGATGCTGGATATTGTCAAAAGACTTTCCTGCATCTGTTGAGATAATCAGGTAAATTTGTACTTAAATCTGTTTATGCAGTGAATTACACACACATGCAAACATTGTAATATGTAAAAAAGTACTACATATGATAATATAAAACATTATTTTTTGGTAGTGTGAATTTAACCTAGGGATGATTTGCTGACTAGCAGCATATGACACTAGCAACTTTTCATATTTTATCATTGCATTATTTTTTTATTATCATGGGATTTATTGTTACATATCCAAACATTCATCCAATATAAAAATATGCAGAATCATTGTTCAGTGTTTCCCTTTTCCTTTCCTTCTCCATAACCCAGGTCCCTTTCCTCCTTTATATTTGTTTCTTTAGGCATGTGTGACAGTAGAGTATATTTTGAGACACTTTACATGCATGGAATATATCTTGTTCTAATTGAGATCACATTTTTCTGGTTGTACATGATGTGGTCATGTATTCATAGATGTATATAGGAAAGTTGTGTTCAAATCATTTGAATGTCTTCTACTTCCATGCTACTCCCTTACCTTCATTCCCCTTTGTCTAATCCAATGAAGTTGTTATTCTCTCACCACCCTTTATTGGGTGTTAGCATCTACATATGATAAAGAATACTTGAACTTTGGTTATTTGAGCCTGGCTTATTTCATTTGGCAGGATTATCTCTAGTTCTATCCATTTACTGGCAAATGGCATAATTTCATTTTTCTTTATGGCAGAGTAATATTGTATTGTGCATGTATACTACATTTTCCATATCCATTTTTCTGTTGAGGGGCACCTAGCATGGTTCCTTAACTAAACTCTTGAGAAGTGAGCTCCTATAAGAATTGATGTGGCTGAATCACTGTACTTTACTGATCTTAAATCCTTTGGATATATATTGATGAGTGGGATAACTGAGTCAAATGGTCATTCCATTCCAAGGTTTCTGAGAAATCTCCATGCTTCTTTCAGACTGGTTGTACCAATTTTCAGTACCAATATATGAGTGAAAATTTCCTCCCACTTTCTCATTAACATTTATTATTACTTGCACTTTTGAAAAATTGCCATTCTGATGGGAGTTGAAAAGAATCTCATTGTAATTTTGATTTGCATTTTCTTAAATGTTGGAGATATTGAACATGTTTTCATATTTTTTGAGAATTTTTATTTCTTCCTTAAAATGCCTAAGTTCCTTTGCTCATTTAATGGTTGGATTATTGCATGTGTTTGTGTGTGTTAGGTTTTTTGAGTTCTTTATATATCCTAGATATTAATGCTCTACCTGAAGTACAGGTGGCAAAATTTCTCCCATTCTGTAGGCATTCTGTTCACATTCTTATTTTCTTTGCTATGGAACATATTTACTGTGATGTCATCCCATTTGTTGATTATTGATTTTACTTCTTGTGCTTCAGAAATTTTCTTGAGGAAGTCAGTTTCTAAACTGAAATGGTGTACAATTTGGGCTAAAATTTATTCTACTAAGCAAGGAATCTCTGGTTTAATATCTAGGTCCTTGACCTACAGTGATTTTAGCTTTATTCAGGTTGAGGGATAGAGGTTAAATTTTACTCTACTATACATGGATTTCCAGTTTACCTAGCACCATATGATAGTCTATCTTTCTCCAGAGTGTGTGTCTGACACTTTTTTATAGTATGAGTTCCTGCATATGTCTAGGTTTGTTTCTGCGACTTCTACTTTGTTCTGACTGTTTTTATGTCTGTTGTGGTGCCAAAAACATGCTGTTTTTGTTACTATACCTCTGTAGCATAAATTAAGGTGTGACGTTGTTCTGCCTCTTCCTTCATTTTTCTAAGCATTGCTGTAGTTATTCAGGGCCACTTGTTTTACCAAATAAATTTTATTACTGACTTTTCTATTTCTATGAAGAAAATCATTGGAATTTTTATAGGAGTTGAATTAAATCTCTATATTGCTCTTGGTAGTATGGCCATTTTGTCATATTTATTCTGCCTATCTATGAACATGAGCAGTCCTTCAACCTTCTAAGGTCTACTTCAAATACTTTCTTTAATGTTCTGTAGCTTTCATTGTAGAAGTTCTTTCACCACTTTTGTTAGATTGATACCAAAGTATTTTATGAGGTTATTATAAATTTAATAGTTTCCTAATTTCCTTTCAGATGATTCATCAAAAATGTAAAGAAATAATATTGGCTTATGGGTATTAATTTTATATCCTGCTAATTTGCTGAATTTCTTAAGGAGTTCTAGAAACTTTCTGTTGGAGTTTTTGGTTCTTCTAAATAAAGAATCATATCATTGGCAAACACAGGTAGGTTAAGTTCTTCTTTTCCTATTCATACCTCTTTACTTTCTTTCTTTTTTTAAATTGCTGCAACTAGGATTTCAAGTACTATATTGAATTGAAGTGGTAAAAAATTGCATGTCTGTCTTATTCCAGTTCCTAGCATGAATAATTTCAAATTTTCTCCATTTATAATGATAGTGGCCATGGTTTTAGCATATATAGCATATAGCCTTTACAATGCTGAGGAATGTTCTTACTATCCCTACTTTATTTAGTATTTTGAGCTAAATGCATGCTGAATTTTCTCAATTGCTTTTCCTTCACCTATTGTGATAATCATGTGATTATTGTGCTTATATTTATTTATGTGATGAATTATGTTTATTGGTTTCTGTATGTTGAATCACCCTTACATTCCTGGCATGAACCTCACTTGATCATGGTGCTCTATCTTTTTAATATGTTTTTGTATGCATTTTACCAGTATTTTAATTAGATTTTTTTTTTTTTGGGTGCTAGGGATGGAACTCAGGGCCTTGTGCTTACAAGGCAAGCACTCTACCGACTGAGCTATCTCCCCAGCCCCTAATTAGAATTTTTGTATGTATGTTTATCAGGGATATTTGTCTGAATTTTTTTTTCTTTATGTATCTTTGTCTAGTTTTGGTATTATGGTGAAACTAGGACTATAGAATGAGTTTGGAAGTCTTTCCTCCTTCTCTGTTTCAAGCAATAGTTTGAGAAATATTGGTGTAAAATCTATGAAAGTCTAGAAGGATTTCATTGAGAATTCCTCTGGTCCCAGGATTTTTTTGTGGGAGGCTTTTGGTGCCATATTCTATTTCATTATTGAAATTGGTGTGTTTCAATTTTCTGTGTCCTCCTTCATTAATTTGTATAGGTTATATTTCTCTAGAAATTTTTTGATATTTTTATGTTTTTCCATTTTTATTATAGTATAGACTTTCAAAATTTTTTCTATCATTTGTATTTCAATAGTGTCTGCGGTGATATTTAATTTTCAAAATAAATTTTAGTATTTTGAGTTTTCTCTCTTTTTTCTTTAGTTTTTACATTTTGAAACTGAGGTTGTGGTTCAGTGGCAGTGCACCTGTCTAACGTGTGAGGCACTGAGTTCGATTCTCTGCACCACATATTAATAAATAAAATAAAAGTCTATGAACAGCTAAAATATTTTTAAAAAGAAAATTTTACACTGCCATATTTATTGAATCACATTTTTGCTGTATAATGATATTGCTCAATATCTTTAAGAACTGTCAGAAAGATGTGTCAGAAATGTCTCTCCTCCACTATATATTTCTCAGTGATAGTCCTTTACACTCATCAATACTAAGCTTATTTACATAGTTCAAAATTTCTAATATAGTCTCAATACCTAAATATTCATATATTTTTTAAACAAGATATGTTTGTTGGATTATTTTTCACTTTGCAGTCACTCTGGAATATTAAAAATAAGGATCTCATAAATAAAATCTGCTTTGCAATTCACTCAGTAGTTAGGGCCACTTCAACCCCTCCATTATTCATTTTGCCCCCAAAATATCCCCACACCTTATAATTAAAAACTTTAAGCACTTGTGATGTGGGTATGAAGCATCACTTGAGTACTTTCAAATGATATACAGTTCTTTATGTAAAACAGATATTTTGTGATCACATTTACCTTAAAATATAATTATATTCAAATAACCTGACATATCATACCTTAGCAATTACAAAACCAAGATTTTGACAAATGGTAATTCATAATCTAAACAAATATAAAATGCTAAATATGTGAATCATTGTTCTGTTTAAGTCTAAATGTTCTTTTTAAGAGTGCAGAAAAACTCAAGTAATGACTTTACTTTTTTTAATTAACATAACTAGCCCACAGGAAAGTATCCTAAATCATAAAATTCAAATCCAAGGAGAAGTATGTGACTGCACAGCTTTCCAGAGGGATGTGTATGCCTGCACAACACATCAACTCCAACCAGATTCTTAAGGCTTTAGCATTTCTGCATTGAACTGATTATAACAATTTCCCATGGGTGTTCAGAAACATTCTCCAAGGTCCAGAGTTTCCTGGTGACAGCCACCTGAGCTGTTTCTGGACAATGCTGGTGATAAATGAGTTGCCTAGCTACACTTCTCCACCCCACCCACAACCAGACAGTTTTACAGGATGCAGGAGTCATCAGTTCCCAAGAGAATACATCCTAATATGCAGTTCCTTAACTATTTATATTTTCCTAAAAGTCTTCTAATATGTGAAGTCTTCATTTAAATATTCAATACTTTGTTAACTATAGTTTTGTGTTTCAGAATACAGAAAGTTTTAACATTGGTCACCAGAGTATATGATTTTAATAAAACTTGTAGTATAAAAGGAAATGTACCATATTATTCATTGTATCTAGAGATAAAATCTTGAGATTTTAAAGCCTGAGTTCAGTAACTATGGAAGATACTCAAACTGGTTTACCATTGAAAGAATTTCTACCAGAAAACATTTATTAGGCCAGTATATAAATCTGTTATTTTTATTCTTATCATTCTTACTCTAATGCACTACATTTGAAGCATTGGGAAACACTGATGTTTCATTTCCATTTTTCTCTCCATCCCTCCCCCTACCATGCACTACCTTTCTCATTTTGTTTTAATGCTGCATAAATATGTATTCTCTCATGTCTCTTTGCTTTGGATGCAGGGTGTTGAGCTATCAAAAGTTGTTGCTTTTCTTATCAGTAGACAGCTGACTACTTTAAATTATTAGATCCTGAAATACCTTTTCTTGCATGTGTAAAATAAAATTATTTCATCTAAAAATAAAATAATGGAAACTATCAAAGTTATGTCCATGTGGACTAGTTGAAAGGCAGGTTTTGTTGTTTCTATCATTATTATTTTTCTTCCTAATATTTACATGGAATTCTTGAAGATTTTACACTTTTGGAACATCTGAATCTGATGATATCTGAAACTCACTATTCCATTACCCAACACTATAGCCCCAATCTAACATTTTTTATCTGATTCTTGGGAAATACTTAGCTAAACAGACAACACTTTATTTTTCACTCAGCATTTAACTCATACATAGGAGGGACTTATTCTGTCTTGCCTAGGAAGCTACAGCTTTATAGAATATATAAGTGAAATGAGACTGACACCTACAGAACAGTATAATTAGTGCTATACAATTAATCTTCAAGGAGCCATGAGAGAACACCAGAGAAGAAGTTACCTCCTTGAGAATTGCCATGGAAGACAGGAAACCACAAATCCTCAGTCCAATAACAAAGAATGCAATATCTACACTCATATATAGGGATAGTACTGGAAGAACTTTCTATCCCACATTTAATAACACTCCCTACTTTATGAGGATAGGAAATAATTGTTCATTAAAAAAAGTTATTTCATTCAAGTGAGCAATCCACTGACTGGGTTAAAACTCATATCCCAGTCATTTCACCATTAAACTTTCTTGCATTATCTCACACATGAACTTTTGGAAAACACTTCATATCTGAATCATAACAGATTTATTAATTTACCTGTCAACACTGTAAAGTAGAGCACAGGGATGAACAAGCAAGGGTGTAGACAGGAACATCTATACTGGATTCTGGAATCAGATGGTATCCACAAATACCTCCACTGGCTTTTATGGTCACTGAAATGCCACCATGATAACCCACCATGAGGTTAAGTTGAAGCCTCTCTTGACCAGGGATTTATTTGGTAGCCTCTGGTCAATTACTATTCCACAACAAGCATGTACTAACACCCACTGCAAGTCCCACTAAACCAGACTCTGTAAGCAACAGCAGATTCCTGAATAGAATCAACGTAGGCACTGAGATAGTTGTGATAACTCTACTACAGATGTGAGCATAGCTGTCTGCCTCAGTGGTTAGTTGTCTGTCAGGGCAATGGTTACACCCACAGGACATTGGGCCTGTCTATGGATATTTTTTATTTTCAAAAATTGCAGAGGGCAATGCTAGGCATTGTTCAGGGATGCTACTAAACACATCATTATGAACAGGGAAACTTCTCAACACAAAGAAGCATCTTGTATTTCATGTTAAACATGCTGAAATTCAGGAACCTTGGTCTAGATCATAAATGCTACTCAAGAAGGCACTGGGCCTTCTGTAGTTCATCAATTTGTCCCAGTGCTTCAGGAACAGTGAGTGTCTCATAGTGGGTGGGGAAGGAAGACAAGGAAAAAATGTAAGGGGGAGAGGGAGACACACAGCCAATTCTCAGGAGAAAATTAAAGCTTGGGGACAGGAGAAATACTAAATTTCACCTGATCCTCACACTACAGTCTATCTGTCAAAGAGTTTGACCATTCTTCCAAAAGTTTTCCTGTCCAAGTCTAGTTGTTGATGTCAAGCCAGATGTTTCTCCTTGAATGTCAGGCAAGAGTCCTTCTAAGCAGTAACCTCCAATTGAGAAAGTTGTCTTTTCTACTATCCCAAACATGCACACTGGGTCAAAGAGCACTACACCAGCATGTACATGAAACACACACACACACACACATTAACGTGCAGGATCATTTGATTCCACTGGCCCATGTTGGAGCTGAGGACCTGAGAAGGCCTCATGCCAGCTGCAAGGAAAACCTGTTGACTTCTGAACTTGTACATTTCACAGTGGTTAGTGCAGTGCTTCATTTTTTTTCCTTCCAAATTGCCATCAGAGAAAATATAAGCTCCAGTGAGAAAAATTGTCTTTCAAAGTCTGCCCAAAACCCTCTTTTCTCTGAAGTCTGTCCTTGTCCCAAGCATCTGAGCTTGCTCCAGGCAGGCATCTCTGGGAGACAGATTAAGGATCGAAGGACTGTCTGTTGGAGTTAATTTGCATTCTGTGCTCTGCTTAGCAGGCTTTATTTCAAACTGGAAAACTATATTTCAAGTCAAATGCACTAAAACAAAGTGTACTGATTCTGTGCAGTCACCCAAAAGTCTGTTTGGTGTCTGTGAAGCAAGTGATCTGGAAGACCATAAACACAGGTCCTGGTCTGGAGGGACCAGAGAGCAGACTTGTTAGGAGCACCTGCCGAGTTACAATTTCTTCCTTTCTGGGGACCAAAAGTGCTTTATTAACTATGCCAATTACTGTTGGTTCTCTGTTTCTTTGACATCGTGTCTTTCCTGAATCTGAAGGGCATAACTTCCTTGACTATTTATTTCATGAGTGAGTGTGTGTGTGTGTGTGTGTGTGTGTGTGTGTGTGTGTATTTATGTGCACACACACACACACACACACGTGCACATTGGGAATGGAAATTTGGATTGAATCCAGGAGCATTCTTTAACTCACCCAAAACTTAACTAGATCCCTAGCACCTTTTTAAATTCTTTTGATGCAGGGTCTCACTAAATAGTTCAGGCTGGCCTGAAATTGTGATATTTCTGCCTCAGTCCCTTGAGTCACTTGGATTACATACATATACCACTATACCCAGGGCATGTCTTCCTGGAGATAGCTATTTCCTAGAGTCATTCATCTCCCCAGCATGTTCACCTTACCCAAGCTAACTGCTCTGATTCTGACACCACCAATCCCATCAGGTTCAGGTACCAGAGACCCAGGGATGGCCCTTGTTACTTACAGCAGACTTAAATATTTGAAACACACTAATCCTAAAACTACTTATGCTGCATCATCTTTCTTCCTGCACAAATAAAATGAAGACTCTTTCCTATGTTTTTTCTCATCTTCCACACTATCAGCCTCCTGACCAACCCTTATGCTTTGCACATGGCCTGGAACATTTGTTTGAGGAAACTGTAGCAGGCTGTGAAAGCAAAATCTGTCTTTGTAAGTCTTACCATATCAGATTAAAACATATTCAAGGTACCCTTAAAACAATGTCAACTTGCAAAGCTTCTCAAAAGACCCAGGGCAGTTGCATCCATAGCCTAACCCCTAAGCCTGGGTCATGGGGGGCATCTATCCTCTGCTTTCTATTAGGTTCTCCCCATCTTAATTCTGAGGAAAAGTAAGGGCTGCCAGAGGTGGGAGTAGAGGAAGGCCACTGCACCTTCCAAGTGAGAAATGTGAAAGCACTATTCCTGTTCCAAACACTCTCTACTGTTATGGCTGCAAGCTTGGGCCACAGAAGAGACACAGAGCTGACAAAGCCCACAATCAACTGGAGCATTTACCCTCCCAATGGACACTTTAAAGCATCAAAAAGTCAGGTCATTTATTTTTCTGGGTGTCACTAAATTCACATTAGACTTCTCATGAGAAGAAATTAGCCTGTTGTGATTTTATGACCTCTCCTCCTCCTGGCTGGTATTATTAGGGCCTGTGACTAGCACTCTGCTACCCTCAGAACTCAGGACTATGGAAAAATGGTCAGTTTGCCATGAATGGGAATTAGGACTTGTAAAATTCTAAAGGACTTTCCTGATAAAATATCATGATTATTATTCCCTTATGTTAATGACTCTGGCTGCTTATCCCTGTCTGGATACTGCAGGAACATTGTTCTAAGCACACTGATACCTTAGGGACTCTAATGGGACTAAGAAGCTTGCAGCCTGGCTGTGGAGTGTTCCTAGGTGCCTGCAGGAAATTGCACTCTTGCCATCTAGTGGTACAGAGGGGCAACTGCAGAAATCTACACACAGAATCTTTCATATAAGAAAAAACTTAGTCCTCCCAATCGTGCTCACAGGGCAGTAATGTGGCTTTTGGAGTTTCTTAAACAACAGATTACTTATAATCTGATTACTAATAATAGCCAACACGTTTACAGGGTTTTGACTATGAGACTTGGGTGGAGTAGAGAACCTTAAAGGGGACAGTATGACAGGATTTTCTGGATTCCTGGGCACTAGGGAACTGTGTATGCAGCCCCTTGGTTCTCAGGTCCTGTCTACCTGGACTGGAACTGTCCAAAAAAGAAAGCAAATTTTTCCTCTGGCATCAGTCAGTGAGGTCATAATAAAAGATTTTTTTTTAAGTGGTGAAAAAGATCCTGTTTTTGGAATAAAAGACAAAAACAGGTGGTCAGCCCCAAGTGTGCACCTGGGGCGATTTTGAAAATTAGAATTCTTGGGTCCAATACTGTACATCTGCGATTTGGTCTGAGAATCTGCATTGCTATGAGTTCTCTGGTAAAACTCATATTGTTCCAGAATCCACTCTTAGAAGCTCATCTTAACCATAGTGTGACTTAGACTGTTCTTTTATTTCTTCAGTGAGAGGAGATTGAGAGATGTGAGTTGTGAGAACACGAGGTTACGAGAATAATATAAAGTGGGCTCAATGTGCTGATTCACTTAAGCTTTCCTTTTCAGAAGTAATTTACCTACATCCCTGCCTGGCCTAAGTGGACAGGGTATGTCCCATTGCTCAGCAAACTACCTGTTTTGGAAGGAACAATGCAAGGTCTAAAATAATGTCTACAAGTTGGGCCCAAGTTAACTGGAAGAGGAAGAATTATGTGAACTTTTCCACAGACCAGTTCCAAAACTCAGGAAGATAAGTGTAATTCCTTCTAATAGTAAAATCTGTAAGAATTTATGGTTAAGAATTCAATGAGAACCAGTCAGCATGGCCAAAGCAACCTCAAGCTGTTATGCAGTGGGGACTTGACAGTCTGAAATCATCCAGCTGTCAGTCAAAATTCAAGATTTGACCCTTGGTGGGACTCTCTGGAAACTTCTCTGGGACTCTCCAAGAAAAATAGATTGAAGAAGAGGCACAGAATCTCTCTCATTTCTTAGATGACCCACTCTCTCCCTTGAGAGTATCTCTTTCCTTTGTTTAATCCATTTAGTAAACTCAAGCCTGTTAATCTGAGTGACTTGTCTGAAATCTCTCTGACTTGGTCACAAAAATCAGAGTTTGAAGGGGGAGTTCTTAGCACTGCCTCAATTTCCCAGAAGTCATAAAACCTGTTATATTAATTTGAAAAATTTTATTCAACATTGGTATTGCTCCAGATAAACTGTCAAGATTTCTGAGACTTCAGTCAATGTTGCATGGGCATTGAGCCTTGACCCTGACCTCAGGGAGTTTACAACCAAGTGTGAATATTCATAAGTGAATGCTTTGTTGCTTCTCTATCATTGTAATAGAATTCAAGGTCAGCAGATTGTGCTGCCAGCCATTGCCACAGTTCTCTTTTTTAAAATTCATTTTTATTTTAAACAAATGGGATACATATTGTTTCTCTGTACATGAAGTAGAGGCATACCATTTGTGTAATCATACATTTACCTAGGGTAATAGTTTTTGATTCATTCTGTTATTTTTTCTCCCTCCCACCCCTCTTATCCCCCTATAGAGTCACTCCTTCCTCCATTCTTGCCCCCCTCCCACCCCCCATTATATGTCATCATCCACTTATCACTGAGATCATTTGTCCTTTGGTTTTTTGAGATTGGCTTATCTCACTTAGCATGAGATCTCACCAATTTCATCCATTTCCCTGCAAATGCCATAATTTTATTGTTTTCTTATGGCTGAGTAATATTCCATTGTTTTTATATATATATACCATAGTTTCTTTATCCATTCATCAATTGAAGGGCATCTAGGATGGTTCCACAATCTGGCTATTGTGAATTGAGTGGCTATGAACATTGTTGTGGCTGCATCTCTGTAGTAGGCTGATTTTAAGTCCTTTGGGTATAGGCCAAGGAGTGGGATAGCTGGGTCAAATGGTGGTTTCATTCCAAGTTTTCTAAGGAATCTCCACAAATCTTTGCCACTCATACTTCAGATAGAGCACTAAATTTCCGGAATATATAAAGAACTCAAGAAACTCGACACCAAGAATACAAATAACCCAATCAACAAATGGGCTAAGGAAATGAACAGATACTTCACAGAAGAATATCTACAAGCAATCAACAGATATATGAAAAAATGTTAAACATATTTAGTAATAAGAGAAATGCAAATCAAAACTACCCTAAGATTCCACCTCACCCCAATTAGGATGGTGATTATCAAGAATACAAGGAACAATAGGTGTTGGTGAGGATGTGGGGAGAAAGGTACACTCATACATTGCTGGTGGGGTTGCCACAGTTCTCTGTGTCTTCTTTTTCTCTCTTCCTGCTGCCTGCATCCCCCATAGGACTACACCAGGGAGTTTCTTCATCAGCAATGTTTAAAGCTGATATTGACATGATTTTTAACACTAGGATAAAATTATAGTCATGGTTTTCTTACTCTCATTGCTTCTTGTTTGGACTGCTACTTGAACTGGTCAGAAAATCCTAGGAGAGAGTGGGCCCTGTCTGCCATGGTCAAGAGTCTGTGCTAGCTTTTGGCTCAACACCTGATCTGATGTACCTGATAGGGATGGCCTCATTAAATGAGCCCCAATAAGCCAAGAGTGTACTGACCTCAAGTTTTGACTCCCATAGGCACATGTCATGCCACAGCAGGGAGGATCCTGGGTGCATTTGTTACTACTCTAAGCTTGGCTTCACTAGGGAAATGGCCTTTAGGAAAATGGCCTTAGCTAAGTAAAAGGCCTATCTCTCTCATCAAAACCTGAAGACCAATCCTAGATACTATAAGCCTACACTTAGTGGGGAAAATTGTGACTTCTGGCCCCATGATGTTGCATTTTTTTCTTCTGCTACTGGATTCCTTCCCTCTTCTCATCCCACTGGATTTTAGATAACTCTTTATGGGCATTAATGGAATCCTGGGCATTTGCCTTACATTTCCCAGTGAATCCTTTAAGAGAATCATTGTTCCCATTTCATAAATGGAGCACAACTTGTCACTAAATTACCTTGGATACTGTTAATGAAAAGCAAAAATAAAAATTACTGATAAGGAACATAGAATCAAATTGATGTCATCATAGCCTGATGAAAAAATCACTTTAGGTACGTTATTGTGTATCTGAATTACTACCCCAGTGGAGGCCACCAAAATTGTCAGAGATTGAGAGTAAGGTAGACAATCTGGGTGATACACAGAGGAGCAGAGGGAACTACACCCACCATCCCCATTCAGCAAAGTTGTAGAGATCCCAGGGAGCAGGGAGTCTCGAGGTCTCCCACATTAACTATGGCAAAGAGAAAAAGAATCCATTTTAGTGGATCAGTGAGAGTCTTTATATATTTTTCTTTTGGCACATCTACGGAGTTATTTACACAGTTATGAAAATATGGAATCAGCTTTCCTGGACTCACAGTGAAAGTTAAATATTTTCTTTTTTTACATAAAGAGAGAGACTCTTGAGTCCTTTTTAACAATGAATACTCTCTGTATCATGTGACTTTTAACATCATAGAAACTTGGGGAGCAAGATAGCACAGAGAGTTCCTGTTAGAAACAAGTCAGTTCTGTTTGCATCAAGATAAGTAGGCCAGGGTGAGTAGTTCAAGATGATCTTTTTTCCCTTGAAAAGCACAGAGTGTTCAACTGCAATTAAGGATGCTCATGTGGGCAGTGCCTTTGTAAGCTTTGTAGAGGCAGCTGAGTGACCACTGACCAACATCCAGGTGACTGGCCTGGAACATGGGTGGGCAACCAGGTTGACCTGGGTTTGTGCAAGACTGCCATCATGTGACCACTGGAGGTGTTTTTCACTAGTGAGCTAGTGAGCCCAGAAATAGCTTGGTTTTACACACTTCTGAGCTGATAGGTATATTCTGAAATGAATTTGACTTTCTACCTTCAGCCAGAATGCAGGATCAAGATATAGATTAAACTCACTTAGAGGAAAATAAGGTTTAATGTTGCCATCCAAACTCAAATCTTCTCTGGAGCACCTGCAGATCTCCTATGAGCCTCCACCAAAGTGGGCAATAGTGCATTGACAAATTCCCAAGGGACTGAAAGTCCATCCCTGTTTGTATAATTTTGGATTGCTAAAGAGATGACAAATCAGCACTCCAAAGGAAACTTTTGAGAGGTTTTATTATGAAAAGAGGCCCAGGTAATTGAACTTTGAAGAAATGATGATTTATTAGCACTAGAACCCAAAAGAATGTAGATCTCCGATAACCAGTCAAACACATTCTAGAGAAATTTCCTTGTTCAGCTCATGTTAAGAAAGATGTGCAAGACATCATTTTTCTTTATGTATCCAAACCTTCAAAGGTTTAAGGCACAAAAATATCCAGAATAGGAACATTTTTAGATATTGACTCAGTCCTCACACAAGACCCATATGGCCACTTACCTGGAGGCACCCACAGGTGAACAGAGCGGCCCAGAGAAGAACAATCCAGGCAAGTCCTCATCTGGAATCATATCTGAGAAATATTTTTACATTCTCCTTCTATGTCTGTCTGTAGGGCATAAGAATAGCAGGGGATCTGCAATGATAGGAGCAGAATATTCCATGTAAAAGCTGTGGTAGAACTTTCATATTTGTGTTGCTGGACATGACTGGTAGGGTGGATACTTAAGTACTGGGTACTAGATTTTTCTACTCAAATATATATCCAAGGACTTTATTCTGTAATGCAGTGTCACCAACATATTGAGGCTTATGCATATATTTATAACTAACTAATCTGGGTATAAAAAATTCATTGGGGAGTGTCCCTGTGAAATTAGCCAGGATGGTCAAAGTTTATTATTTATTTTCCTACATTTAAGACAATCTCTTCATAGAGTTTCATGCAAATATTCATGGAGTTACTTATTATCCTTGGGGAGAGATCAAGTGCACCAAAAATCCAACACTGATATTTCTGGTCTAAGGTTAGATGAGACTTATGGAGAATGGTCTCAACAGGTGGGAATTGGAGATTGTCAAGAAAGATCCAGGACAAATATCCAAGTATGGGGGTTTTCCTAAACCCTTTTTCAGGAATTTACCACTTGAATGACCTACATTCTCATTTCCAAAGAAATATAGACTGTATTACTCTCTCTGGCAAATTAATAGTTGTAAATCTACATAAATTAAAAATAGAAGAACAAATTTCCCCATCATTTTCAATGTTCACTGGTCACTGAATATTTATTTTCTGTTGCTACTGGTTTTGTTTTAGCTCCCTGGCCCACAAAGCCCATGTACCTGTCATCTCCACTGTATATTCAGTTCTTTTAGAAGATGTAAAAAATAACCTTTCCTAGGAAAGTATTAACACAAAGAGGAGAAAAGTTTGCACAAAGTAATAAGGTAAAAGTAGCCCACAGGTTTTCATCACTGTACCATACCAAAAAACAAATCTCTATAGCCCCATCAGGTAAGGAGTGTTTCCTCAATGTCTTTATAATATTCCAGTAATAGATTTCATTTCTTGAAGTAGTTCAGTCTTTCAATGCTGGTGGATGTGATGTCATTTATTTGTACCTTCATTCACTCATGCTGCAGGGACAGTGTATATGTGTCCTAGGGGGCTCCATCAATATCATTGGACTGTCATAAAAATGCCACAAATTGGGTTAAATAGAAATTTATTTGGGTTGATTGCAGAGTCTCTATATCGTGGTGTTTCCTGGAATGGTTTTCTTCGAGACTCACTCTTTGATAAGTATATTACCATCTTCTGACTCTGTTGCAAGCCATTTTTTTCTAAGCTTCTGTGTCCTTATTGATTTTTTATAGGAAGATTAGAATTTACACCAATTAACTGGATTAACATTAATCAAGTATTTAGGGTCCATATATTTCAATGAAGTCACAAGGTATTTGGAATATCAAAATATGAGATTTCAAATGATAATATAGACTAGTTGGCTGTTGAAGACAGACTTCCAGAAAAGGGAATAATTAGTGAAGGGATATGCACATGCAAAAATTTACTAATTACATGCAGATTGCTTCACAGATGAGCTGCTTTAGTTTAATTGGCACAAGAAATCTCTGACTGTAGCAGATTCTTCAGCCAGGATTCTCTGGGTTTTGGCATTTACAAAAGTTATTTTTCTTGTTAATCTATTGTCCATAGTCTAAGTTTGGCTAGTGCTTAACCATTTTCTGACATATCATTTTATTTCAGAAATATTACCTTTTTATCATAGGCACTCATATCATCCACATGCCCAAGCACAATATGTCAATGCTTCCTGTTGGAAATCCAGAATCCAATGATCTGATGTTTCATGGTACTGCCAATAATTATATGTTCCTCCTTGGCCTCCTTTTGCTCTATGCTCTCAATAAAAAATCACTGCTCCTTGACTCTATAGCCCATGACCCACTTTGACTTGAAAACATAGGGCTTGGTGGTATTTTACATCCCTCTTGGTCAGCCTGTTCTATAATTAATAAACCTTGATTTAACTTTCCACTCATTTGACATCAACCTATATTTTCATATGTAAATGGGTGTTCAGATGAATTCCATCTAGTGTTTGCTCTTGATGTAAACTGCATCAGTATTCCCTGGTTTTTGGAGTGGGGGCCCCAAGATGATACATGTATATGAAAATGTTCTGTTTGTGTTATGCTATGTAATACACGGGACTGGATTTCATGTACATATATCACAAATTCTGCTGTTTTGAATAACTGTCACTTTTCAAGCCTGATGAGAATAGGAAATATTTCAAGAGTCTTGTGATCGGTTGGAACTATTTGACTTTGGAAACAGACACAGATCTTCCTAAGTCACAGCCCACCTGTTTATTAATTGTGGGAGTAGGTACACAGAAGGAAACAGATATTACAACTTGGCCATTATGTCTAACCCCAAACTGCCAAATAAGTTTGCATTTCATATATGGAAACAGTAGAGTCATGGCCATGGAATATTGCTGGCTATGTGTCCCTAACCCCTAAGAAACCCATGTTGTTTTTCTGCTGTATGATATCTGCAATGTGAAAAACCTGTGGCCAGTATGAAGTGAGAAAGAATGATCTTCTTTTGTACACTTCCTGGTTGGAGCTTCCTCTTCCCACTCAGGGTATAGTTTCATCTAACTTTAGGTCTGAAGAGAAATATTATTGGGGAACTTTATCCCTCAACACTAGCATTTAAAGAAATAGATTACACTCTTTAAGTCTCTGACAACAGGGGTCCTGTTGTCAAATGTGGAATATGGCTACTGTCAAATGAGAAATGATGGAGAGAGTCAAACTTGAGGGTGTAGATCCAAAAGCACATATACTTCATTCATAGTATTTTATAAGTCACATAAAGGTAATATTCTTGAAAGGCTGTTTATGGTCTTAATATCAATTTCAACTCTTTCATTTTATACTATCAATACTAGAAATATTTAACTTACTCTTGCACCTTAGGTGTTGTTTTCATTGGATAATATTGCCTTAAGGGGTTGTTCCCATTCAAAGTTTGTCTGTCTCCTAACAAGAACAGAGAGCAGAAAAGTTCAGTAACATTTTATAGTAATTGTCATATTAATTTCATTCTTGAATAATATACTGGCACACATAATCCACAAAATGAAATGACCTTGTGCGTTATGTTAAATGGAAATGTTCTGCTGGTTGCACTATATCCCATTTCTGGAATAAAATATCACCTTAAAATATCAGCAGCCTCAGACTTTGGGGAGCAATTTCCAAGTCTAAAAAAAAAAAAAAAAGGCTGCAACCAAGAACCTGTCGTTCTGGCCTTATTCATGCCTGGATTGGATATTATGCACTGTAACTCACAGAGAAGGATCACTGACTCAAGGGGCAGGTCTGAGACCCTGTCTAATCAGGAGCACTTAGATCTGTCCAATGCTGTGTGCTGCCAGGGAGGTGGAGGCAGATTTCTGCCACATTCCCCATTTCCCCAGAGTCTGCTATATCAGCCATTAGGCTCTGGGCACTCACTCCTGCTTTGGAGTCCCATGTTGCTCTTCTGTGCATGGGCCGAAGATCCCTAGGGACAAGGACTGACTCCTGAGCAGCAGGAAATGATGAGTGGGCATTGACATCATGAGCATGGGGAGGATACTGATGGAACTGTGGGACTGGCTGTGAAGGAACTGGAGCTGGCAGACCCATAATCTCTGCAGTCTCTGGAGTCTGCAGGCCTGAGTGCTCCTGTGGAGCAGTGCAGCTCACACTGGTGATTGACAGGTTGGGCCCATTATCGTGATCAAATCTCCACATGCGGTCTAAAGGGACCTTGCTTTCTCCTGAGCTAGCTAATTCTGTTTTACTTTTCCTTTATTTGTTGTATGTGTTGCTGGAAGTTGAACCTTCGGATACTTTACTACTGAGATATAACCCTAGTTCTTTTTATTTTTTATTTTGACACAGGGTCTAAGTTAGTTGGTGAGATTGGCCTTGTTATGGCTTGATTTATCTAGACTTTTCTATTGCAATTAAGTGTATTATTTTTAAATATATATGAATTTATATGTGGATTTTGTTTATATTGTGATTCCTTGATAATTATTGAAATAGTAGTTTCAAAATATACATAAATATCAGGTAATGATAAGTACTCCTTTTGCTC
This sequence comes from Sciurus vulgaris, assembly GCF_902686455.1. NCBI lineage: Eukaryota > Metazoa > Chordata > Mammalia > Rodentia > Sciuridae > Sciurus > Sciurus vulgaris. The sequence continues at coordinate 131,692 of NW_027632701.1, read as the reverse complement.
TTATAATCGAAAAATTTCTTGCCTAAAATTATAAATAATTTTGTACATGAATTTTAGAACTTTTTGATTTAGTTTCTTATTTCATTAACAGTAAAGCATGTTGATTTGTTAATTATTGCATTATAGTTATACATAACATTTGGCTTCATTTTGGCATAATCATAGAAGCATGGAATATGGTTTGCTCCATTTTATTACCCAGTAGTTCCACTTTCCCTCTCTTTCTACCCCCCTCTTCCATTTATTTAAAATTGTATTAATTACTGCTTTATAGATACACATAAAAGTAGAATTTACTCTGATATATTCATTTAGGTACATAGCAATTTTACTGGAATATATTGTAGGTTAATTTTGGGGAAAATTGTCTTCTTTGTAATGATTAGTTTTATCATCTACACAGGGGATGTGTTTTTTATGTGTCTCTGATGATATTTATTTTCTCATAAATTCTACATATTTTCTTTCTAAACATATATACATGTGAAATGTCACATGCATATTGCACATTTACAAAACTTAATCATGGTGTTTTATACTGTTTCTTAAACTTAATATACTATAACAAAAATGTAACTGGCTCCTAGTAACCATTTTTCCCACAGATTATTATTATCCCTTCCAAAATGTATATTCTCTTTAACCATGTCCCTGGGATTGTATGGTTGGTGTTCAGGTGAGTAATGTTGTGTTCTTGCATGTTATTATGGTAACAAATGCTGTAATTTCTTTTAGTTTCTGTGATAGTGATCATCATATATCTTCAGTAGCAAGAATTTCCACAAATAACATTAAACTCGAGTTTATGAATATTCACTTGTTTTATATCACCATCAATTTTATTTAGTTGTGTCTATGATGGAATTTTATTTTATATTTCTCTAAATATTTTTAATAATCCTTAGATTTTGAATATTTTTATGATTATTGAACTCTTAGAGAGGTCCCTTGTATTAATTGGCAGTTCCAGGCATTTTCCTGCATTTGTTTTGTGGTTTCTGGCTTCAAAGATAAAATAGTGTATTCAAAATGGCAGATAGATTTGGATTTCAAGAAAAAAATGTTTTGCTTTTAATTAATAAAAAAATACATTTTTATCCCCATGGATTTATGTTATAGGCATCTTGTATATTTTGTATTTGGAGATATTTTTTCAAATGAAATTCTACAGTTTATCTTTGAAAATTCTAACAGGAAATATAAATAAGAAAACTCTCACTTCTCTATGGCTGCAGAAAAACGAATATTTTACTCAAAATCATTGGCTAAGTAAATTCTTGAATGACACATTCACTAAAATATCCACTCTCTTCCTTGAAGATTTTTTAAAATGTTTTTGACAGTGAATCATGCATTCTCTTTTCTGGGTTTTAGACATTAATACAAAATCATATAGAATAAGATTTGGCAAATCCTAGAAATAAGCATCATAATTTATTTTTTTTTCTAATGATGTTGTAGAGATAGCAAAAAAAGGACATATTTTTAGAAATAGTTACATATTTTTTTCTTCAAAATTCCTCATGAGCCTTTTAGATTTGATTTTTTCTGAGTCATACTCAGACCCTGGGAATGTGATGTGCTTTTTTTGTACCCTGTAATCTGCAAGCACTTACTTCAAAAGAACTCTAGGAACTGATACCTCAGTTTTCAAAGAGTTACTTAACATGAAAGAGTAAAAAAAAAAAAAAATTGTTTTGCTCCTAGGATGTCTTCTCTAGGTACTCTCTTCAAAATGGAGGGAAAATAATAATTCTTTAGACATCCTCTACATCAGAAGCAAATCATTTTTTGAGGCAGTTTTAAGCAATTTCATATAGTTCCAACTCTGGTTAGTTCTCTCTGTGCAGCTGAGTTGCCATTTAATATCCAGAAACCTGTGTTCTCTCATCTTTAAAATGGGAATAATTTTGGAGGACACAGATGAATCATGCTCATCATGGAGACTAGTAATACATGTATTTGCTATGGCCACAGCTGACAAACCACGTGGAAAATGCTGTGCAGATACTGATTGTTCAACCATTATTTGCCACTCACATGAATTTTCTTTCAAAAACTTGTAATAATCATTTTACTGTAGGCACCAATGTCATCCACATTCCCAAAATAAAATTTGAATCTTTCTTTTCTAAATTCCATATTCCAATACTTGGTGCTTCAAGGTGGTACAACAAATTGCTTCCTTGTACTGTTTTTACTCTTTGTCCCCCAATAAAGGAGTTGTCTGCTCCATTTCTCTATCACCCATGTTCAGCTATGTTTAGAAAATGACATACAAATCAGTATTTTTTGCTGGTTTGTAAAGAAGGGTTGAGATTACATCTGACTGGTGTCATTTCTTGTTATAAATTGAAATGGATTTCCCCAGGTCTGAGAAGAGGTGCCCCATTAGCAATCAGGTATATAAAAAGGATTTGTTTATATGTAATATATGTGAATATTATATATATATATATATATATATATATATATATATATATTATACACATAGGCTCAGGCCAGTATCTTACCTACTTTTTTATTTTCTTTCTTTCTTTTTTAAGATGTAAATGGCCACACTAACTTTATTTATTTTACTATGGTGCTGAGGATTAAACCCACGTGAGGGAAGCCCTCCACCCCTGAGCTACAACCCCAGCCCTACATAAACTGTCATAGTCACAGAAAAAAAGGAAGTCATACATCAATGCATTTCCTAATGACATTGATAGAGACATCAGGTAGGCAGCTATGGCAGAGTAGGGAAATACCTTCTACAGGTTTTGGGTATTAATGCAATCTTAACTTCAGAGATGGAGGATGGAGGTCTGCTAAGTTTAATACTTTTTGAGAAGTTTATCCATTATTTACTAGACTGTTAGGTCAGATGGAGAAGTTAAGTAAATGGCTTATTAAAGGGCCTAAAATAGATCAAGAAAGGTAATTTTGGCTTTCAAACTACAATATTCTGTCTCCACAATCTTGATGTTCTGAACAGCAAAGGTTAAGCAGGCTACAGGATCTTTAATACAGATGTAGCTTCTGTAAAGAACTTCACTTTACAAACATATAAATAAAAAAAAAATATGGCCCACACCTATAGTTCCAGCACTTGGGAGGCAAATGTGGGAGTAGCTGAGGAGTTTGAGACCAATCTGGGCAAGACAGCAAGTTTCTTTCCAAAATATAAGAGCAAAAATCAAAATGCATTTACTCTGTTCATTTTTTAAAAGATTCAATTTTTTTTAAATTTCTTTTTTTAAATTGCTTTTTACAATTTTTTTCTCTTTGTAGATGATCGCCATGTTTAATTAATTAATTAATTTCTATTTGGTGCTGAGGATCAAAACCAGTGCAGTGCCTCACATGTGCTTGGCAAGTACTCTACCACTAAGCCACAACCCCAAACGTATTTTATTCTTCTAAAATTTTTTTATGGTACTAGGGAGTTTATTTATTTTTTATTTTTTATTAATTCTTTTTACTTTTACATATTGCATTTTTTTTTTTTTTGTGGTGCTGGGAATTGAACCCAGGGTCTTATGCTTAGAAGGCAAGAACTCTACCCACTGAGCTATATCCCCAGACCCCAGACTACATTTTGATTCATTGTACACAAATGGTTTACAACTTTTTATTTCTATGGTCATACACAATGTATATTCACACCATTCATATAATCATACATATACATAAAGTAATACTGTTTCATTTTAGTGTCTTTCAATGTGCCACCCCTTCTAACCCCATTTTTCTCCAAAGTTTCTTCATTCTTTGTCCGGAGCCGGCAGGTCACGCGCTCTACCTTGTCTCAACGTCACACGCCTTGGCTCATGGTCACGCCCCCTGCCTCACCTCATGCTGAATTAAGATGGTGCCTGCCGGATGCTGGCGGGGTGTGCCATTACCTGTTTACACACCTGTCAGACTATACCAGGTGCATCAGAATAGATTGCGTGGTGCTTCCTGATTGGACAACTACACTTCCTTATTGGAGTTCTGGCGCTAGACTAGTCTTGCCTTCATGCGCTTTCCTCTGATTGGTTTCAGTACTTTATATTAACTGTGTTTATTCCTCTAATAAACAAGACTTGATCAGGCTTTTGTCTTGTCTCCGTTTCTCGTGTCTCTTGTCTCTCTCAATCCCAGCACCCCCCTCCAAGTACCCGTTGATGTCCTGTGGGTCGGGGCAAGTGGCGCCCAACGGTGTGGCTTTGGATACGGGGGAATTCGCAAGGGAAGTGGCGTGTAAGTGTTCGGCTGAAGAAGAAGAAGAAGAAAAAAAAAGTGAAAGTCAGTTCCACAAAGTTCGCCCCGGGAGCCTGCCACGCCATTCTTAAAGGTACAGTAGCGCATAACTATGGGACAAGAATTAAGTAAGCATAAATTTTTGTTAAGCAATTAAAAGAGGTTTTAAAGACACGGGAAGTAAAGGTTAAGAGTAATGATTTTTTTAAGTTTTTTTGACCTTATTAAGGACACCTGTCCGTGATTCTCACAAGAAGGAAGCATTAATATAAGAAGTTGGAATAGGGTGGGAGATGCTTTGGGAGATTTTCACAGAACGTTTGGCCCAGATAAAGTTCCTATTACAGCTTTTGCTTACTAGAGTCTCATAAAGGAACTTTTAGAACATACAAGAAATAATTCTGATATAGCAGCAGCAGTTAATCAGACAGAGGACATTTTAAAAGCATCATCAAAACAGGATCTTCAGGAAGAGCCCTCAGAGGAAAAGGGAGAGGTAGATCTTATTTCCTTTGAGAGTGAAGATGAAGAAGTTACAAATCCTTTTCCAGATGCAGGCAGCACAGATGTTAAAAAGAAAACTCAACATCAGAATGAAGCTCCACCTAAAATTTATCCTTCATTGACTCGTTTTAAAGAATCTTCAAACTAGAATAAAATAGATGATGAGGAAGTTGATTTGGACCTCATAAATGAGGAAGCCTCAAAATATCCTAATCCTGAGTGCCTGCTTAAACAAGGACAGTCGGTTTTCTCATAACCACCTCCCTATCGTACACACTCTGCTCCTATGGTAATGGCGGTGATAGATCTAAAAGAAGACCTTAAAGAAAAAATTAAACATTTTGAGGAACAAATAAATCTAGAGGAAAAATACCAAGCTCGGATTACCAGGTTACAAAAATTAAAGACAGGCAATGAATCAGTGCCCAGTCCTGATGGATTTAAAAGGGATATTCACCCTCAAATTCTATCTGGACAACAGTGTCCAAGACGAGGAGTTCCCTTAATCAACAGGGATTTAAAACCCAATCCACTAAGTGCTTTCCCTGTTACTGAGGCAAGGGATAATGAGGGACAACCCTGGGGGCACCACACTGGCTTTGATTTTACTATCATAAAAGAATTAAAAACTGCTGTTTCGCAGTATGGAGATACAGTGCCATACACCCTTGCTATTTTAGACTCCATAGCAGAAAATTGGTTAACACCACAGGATTGGAATACTTTAGTTAGAGCCACCCTGACTGGAGGTGACTTCTTCTTTGGAAGTCTGAATATGTTGAAAATTGCAAAGAGACAGCTACAAGAAATCAACAAGCAGGAAATGGGTGGACTTTTCATATGCTCACTGGAGTAGGTGATTATGAAACCACAATCAGATGCAGTATGACCCTGGAGCTTATGCTCAGATACAGGTGGCAGCCACTAAAGCCTGGAGAAAACTGCCTGTTAAGGGAGACATCAGCATGTCTCTTACAGGACTCAAACAAGGTCCTGATGAGCTGTTTGCTGACTTTGTTCACAGACTTATAACAACGGCTGGTCATATTTTTGGCAGTTCTGATGCAGGTCTTGACTATGTCAAGCAACTTGCTTATGAAAATGCCAATCCTGCATGCCAAGCCACTATAAGACCATACAGAAAGAAGACAGATTTAACAGGATATATTCGTATGTGCTCAGATATAGGACCTTCTTATCAATAGGGCTTAGCAATGGCAGCTGCTTTTAGTGGACAGACAGTAAGGGACTTTCTTAATAATAAAGATAAAAACAAAAGGGCCTGTTTTAAATGTGGCAAGGGCGGACACTTTGCCAAAGACTGCAGATCAGATTTACAAAAAACTCTTGAGGCCAAAATACCTGGTCTCTGCCCTAGGTGCAAGAGAGGAAAACATTGGGCTAATGAATGCAAGTCCAAAAGAGAGAATCAGGGAAATCCCCTTCTGACACATCAGGGAAACAGGAGGAGGGGCCAGCCTCAGGCCCCGAAACAAGCATATGGGGCAATCAGTTTCATTCCAGCCAACAGCAGCAACAACAATCCATTTCAGACCTCAGTAGAGCAACCCCAGGGATCGCAGGATTGGACCTTAGTTCCACCTCCCATATCGTATTAACTCCTGACATGGGACCACAAGCCTTGAATACTGGAATTTTTGGCCCATTGCCCTCAGGTTATTTTGGCTTAATTTTAGGAAGAAGTAGTTCTACCATGAAAGGTTTACAAGTACTCCCAGGAGTTGTAGATCAAGATTTCTTGGGAGAAATTAAGATCATGCCTAAAACAGATAACATTATTACTGTTACTCAGGGAGAAAGAATAGCACAGCTGATACTGTTACCATTAGTTCCAACCAAACACCCAGTTCAATATCCTAGGAGAGGAAATGGAAGTTTTGGATCCCCTAATGTATAATGGGTACAACACATAACTGATCAAAAACCTTCTTTGACTTTATGGCTAGATGGCAAGTCCTTTACAGGTCTAATAGACACAGGAGCAGATGTGACCATAATTAAACAAGAGGATTGGCCTTCTTCTTGGCCTACCACAGAAACTATGACTAATCTTAGGGGTATTGGTCAAAGTACAAATCAAAGCAGAGTTCTAAATACCTCACTTGGAGAGACAAAGAAAACAACACAGGTCTCATTAAGCCTTATATCATACCTCATTTGCCTGTTAATTTGTGGGAAAGAGACCTATTATCTCAGATGAAAATAATCATGGGCAGCCCCAATGAAACGGTTGCTGCCCAAATGCTCTCTCAAGGATATACACCAGGAAAAGGCCTAGGAAAGGCCGAAAATGGTATTTTACATCCCATTCCCAATGTAGGTCAGATTGACAGAAAAGGCTTGGGAAATTTTTGATTTCGGCCATTGACATGCCTGCACCCCAACTGTGTGCAGATCCAATAACTTGGAAATCAGATGAACCAGTTTGGGTTGATCAATGGACACTAACTTCTGAAAAACTTGAAGCTGCTCAAATGTTAGTGCAGGAACAGCTAACAGCCAGACATATCATAGAGACTAATTCTCCTTGGAATACTCCTATATTTGTAATTAAGAAAAAATCTGGTAAATGGAGATTACTACAGGACTTAAGGGCTGTCAATGTCACTATGGTGCTCATGGGAGCCCTGCAACCAGGGCTGCCATCTCCTGTAGCCATCCCTCAAAGATATTTTAAGGTAATTATTGACCTCAAAGACTGTTTTTTTACTATCCCTCTACATGTAGATGATCAAAAATGATTTGCATCAATAAATTTTAGAGAACTTATGAAAAGATATCAGTGGAAGGTATTGCCACAAGGAATGGCTAATAGTCCAACCTTATTCCAAAAATTTGTTGCTCATGCCTTACAGCCTATTAGAGATTCTTGGAAACAAATGTATATTATTCATTATATGGATGATATATTCATAGCAGGACAATCAGGAGAACAGGTATTACTATGTCTCACACAACTTAAACAGCAGCTGACTGCAGTAGGACTACAAATTTCTCCAGAAAAAGTTCAGCTACAAGACCCTTATACTTACCTAGGTTTCCTGCTCAATGGGCCTAGGATTATTAATCAAAAGGCAACATTCAGGAGAGATCATTTAAATACACTTAATGACTTCCAGAAGCTTCTAGATGATATACATTGGCTTTGACCATATCTTAAATTAACCACAGGGGAGTTAAAACCATTGTTTGAGATATTAAAAGGAGATCCTAATCATCCAGGACAATATCTCCTGATGTATTAGCTGCTCTTAAAAAGGTGGAGGATGCTATTGCAGGTCAATTTGTTATCAATATTGATTATTCTCATCCCTTAACACTCATTATATTTATTACTTCCATCACTCCAACTGGTCTTTTCTGGCAAGATAATCCTATTATGTGGATTCAACTTCCTTCCTCTCCCAAAAAAAGTGCTATTGCCTTATTATGATGCAGTAGCTGATCTGATTATCATGGGGAGAGAAGATTATAGAAAATATTTTGGAATAGAGTCATATAAGATTTTTCAACCCTACACCCGATCTCAGGTCAATTGGCTGTTACAAAATACTGACACCTGGCCTATAGCTTGTGCCTCATTCACAGGTGATATAGATAATCATTATCCACCAAATAAATTGGTTCAGTTTTGAAAACTATATCCTTTTGTGTTCCCTCGTATCATTAGAAGGGAGCCTTTACACAATGCTCTTGTTGTCTTTACTGATGGATCATCCACAGGAACAGCTGCTTACACCTTCCTTTATAGAACTGTCACTTTCCAGACAAAATGTACATCTGCCCAACTTGTTGAATTACAGGTTCTTATTGCAGTTTTATCTGCCTTTCCCAATCAACCCCTTAATATCTACACAGACAGTGCCTACTTAGCACACTGGGTGCCACTCCTTGAAATTGTCTCTCAGATCAGACATGTTTCTAAAACAGCATCACTGTTCCTTCAAAGTCAGACACTTATCCATAATAGAGGGGAGCCTTTGTTTATTGGACACATCAGAGCTCACTCTGGCCTTCCCGGGCCAATAGTTAAGGGCAACAGAATTGCTGACACAGTCACCAAAATGGTTGCAGTAGCTTTTTCAGATAATATTAAGCAAGCTCAAGACACTCATAACTTACATCATTTAAATGTCCTCTCTCTTAGGTTACTCTATAAAATCACTAGGGAACAAGCAAGGCAAATAGTAAAAGGCTGTACCACATGTGCTATTCATCTACTGGTTCCACGTCTAGGAGTTAATACTAAAGGCCTTGTTCCTAACATTTTGTGGCAAATGGATGTTACCCATTTTTTAGAGTTTGGTAATATAAAATATATTCATGTTTGCATAGATACATTTAGTGGATTTATATTGGCTACACTTCAGGCTGGAGAAGCAATGAAACATGTAATTGCCCATCTATTACATTGTTTCTCAGTTTGGGCATACCTAAACAAATTAAAACAGAAAACAGCCCTGGATATACAGCAAAAACCCTCCAAACATTTTGTGAAAATTAAAAATTCAACATGTCACTGGAATTCCTTATAATCCTCAAGGCCAAGGAATGGTTGAGAGAGCACATCTCTCTCTTAAAAATACTATTGATAAAATAAAAAAGGGGGAATGGTACCCAATCAAGGGTTCTCCCCGTAATATACTGAATCATGCTTTACTCATTCTCAATTTTTTAAAAATGGATGATCATGGGAAATCTGCCGCTGATCATTTCTGGCACCCGGAATCTCAAAAGCATTTTGCCATGATAAAATGGAAAGATCCGTTGGATGGTTCATGGCATGGTCCAGACCCAGTCTTAATCTGGGGTCAAGGTTCAGTCTGCATCTTCTCTCAAAAAGCTGATGCAGCCAGATGGCTGTCAGAGCGCCTTGTACGCCAAGTTAATGAAGTTACCTCCTCCAGGGATAAAAATCATCCCTGAGAGTCTTTTCTTTTCCTTCCACAGGAATGAACACAACATTGCTTCTCTGGATGATGGCTGCCTGTTCACTGCTCTCCTACAGCCATGCAGGGTTTGAGGACCCTGCTAAGGCTCGTGAGTATTTACTGGAGCTCAAAAACAAACCATGTAAGTGTGAGGGAGGATTTATAATGAGTACTGATGAGGCAAGTTACAAGCCGTCATACATCGGTAATCTCCCGAAACAACGCATAGAGATAGATTGTGGCAGTCACATCGCATTTTGGACAACACATACACTGTGGTACTGTATCGAAAATAACCACAGATTATTTCCTCAGTTAATGGCAAATATACACCTGTTTTTGCATGACCTTTCACACTTCCTTCCATAGTTCTTGTTATTCCTCAGCTCAGACCTGTTCTTCAGGGAACAAAACCTATTTTACTACTACATTAATTAAGTCCCATCCAGAATCAACTGGAGGGCATTGGTCTAATAATCCTGGAAAATTAAGTGTTGCCTCATGTCCTGCAGACCTAGTGGGGAAAACAGTTTGCTCTTCTACTATGGCACCCCTACATGTGTCTGATGGAGGAGGCCCCCAAGATTCTAATAGTGCCAAGCAAGTCCATGAAAAAATTCAATGGATGCACGAGTAACTGCATCCCAGTCTGTTATATGACCCACGAGCATTACCCAACCACAGACCTTCTGAGATAGACCCTGCCACATATGATATTCTTGAGGCCACTCACGCCTTGCTTAATCGGTCTAACTCTCCCTTGACTGTAGATTGTTGGCTTTGCCTTCAGCAAGGATATCCTGTTCCACTAGCTATCCCAATTGATTATAGAAATAACTCTGCTATCAACCTCACAGTGATGAGTTATAAGACTATGACCAATCTTGATGCGTCTTGGTCCAGTTTAGTTGGTAGAAATTGCTTACCGACTCCACCATTTCTAGTATAGTCATTCATGTACTCCAATACTACTTGCTTTTTTTCACCTGGCTATAATAATACCTGGGATTTAGACGTAGGGACTATAACCTTTAGTGGTTGTTCTGAGACATTCAATCTTTCACAGCCATTGTGCCCCCCTAATGGCACTGTGTTCGTTTGTGGAGGTAATAAAGCTTTTACTCAACTGCCTATCAACTGGACTGGACTATGTGTCTTAGCTTCCTTACTCCCAGACGTAGACATTATTCCAGGAGATGAGCCTGTCCCTAACCCAACAATTGACTACATTACAGAGCGACCTAAACACCCTGTCACTTTCATTCCTCTACTTGCAGGACTTGGAATAACTACAGCAGTGGACTCAGGTACTGCTGGTTTGGGGGTCTCTCTTACTTAATATACTAAATTATCCAGACAATTGATTTCTGATGTACAAATACTCTCAAGCACCATACAAGATCTTCAAGATCAGGTAGATTCCTTGGCAGAAGTGGTCCTACAAAATAGAAGAGGTTTAGACCTTCTAACTGCCGAACAGGGAGGCATTTGTTTGGCTTTGCAGGAGAAGTGCTGCTTCTGTGCCAACAAGTCAGGAATCATTAAGGACAAGATCAAACAGCTGCAAGAAGACCTAGAAAAATGCCGACGAGCACTGGCTGATAATCCACTATGGACTGGATTCAGTGGACTCCTTCCCTATCTCCTTCCCTTCATAGGTCCCCTCCTTTGCTTGCTGCTAGTCATATCTATAGGTCTTTTGATATTCAACAAGATTACGGCTTTCACTAAAGCTCAAATTGAGGCTATACAGGCAAAACCTATTCAGGTTCATTACCATCGGCTGGAGATGATGGATTGTGATGGTGCAACATTTGATCAATATTAGATCGCAATAGACCATCACCCCTGTGCACTGAACTGGTCAGCCAATGATGGGTAAGATTCGTGGGAGCACATACCAACCTAAGACAGGAAATGAGGGCAAGAGCCTCATTATCCAATGACGGGTAAGGATGCTGCTCTGGCACGGACAACCTAAGACAGGCGCAGTTCCCAAGGGATTGTCACTCCAGCTCTATAAAATAAAAAAGGGGGACCTGTCTGGAGCCGGCAGCTCACGCGCCCTGCCTTGCCTCAATGTCACATGCCTTGGCTCATGGTCACGCGCCTTGGCTCATGGTCAGCCGCTTTGACTTATGGTCACGCCCCCTGCCCCTTATGCTGAGCTAAGATGGCGCCTGTCAGATGTTGATGGGGCATGCCATTACCTGTTTACACACCTGTCAGACTATACCAGGTGCATCAGACTAGATTGCGTGGTGCTTCATGATTGGACAACTATACTTCCTTATTGGAGTTCTGGCACGAGACTAGTCTTGCCTTCGCACACTTTACTCTGATTGGTTTCTGTACTTTATATTAACTGTGTTTGTTCCTCTAATAAATGAGACTTGATCAGGCTTTTGTCTTGTCTCCATTTCTCATGTTTCTTGTCTCTTTCAATCCCAGCACCCCCCTCCAGGTACCCGTTGATGTCCTGCAGGCCGGGGCAGATCCTATTTTTTTCTTATTTTTCCTTTGGTCATTTTCTTTCAAAAAATTCTAAACATTAGAGATCTGTACATAATGGACAAGCCAGTTTTGGTGATGGATCTTACTCATTATCTCAGGAAAGGTGAGGCAGAGAAAGTTGTTCCTCTTGTGCTATGCCTTTTTCCCTCAGTGAGGGGTGCGTCAGCAATGTAGCCAGATGCTGTTGTGAGATATAAAAAGGTAAATGCAAGTGTTGATGTCTCATGATATCTGGGGTCCCTGAAGTGAAACGTGGTTGCAAAAGGCTATCATTCCTCATCCAATTTCAATTTTCTGCTTGATATGATTTCTGTTATTACTCTCAAGATTTATTACAGAGAGCCAATGTTCATAGCTGCTCAATTCACTATAGCCAGATTGTGGAACCAACCTAGATGCCCTTCAGTTGATGAATGGATAAAGAAAACGTGGTATATATATATATATATATATATATATATATATATATATATATATATATATATATATATATATACACAATGGAATATTACTCTGCCATGAAGAATGATAAAATTATGGCATTTGCAGGCAAATGGATGAAATTGGAGAATATCATGCTAAGTGAGATAAGTCAATCTCAAAACACTAAAGGACGAATGATCTCCCTGATAAGCAGATGAGGACATATAATGGTGTGTAGGAGGGGTTAGTGTTAGGGTTAGGGTTAGGTTTAGGGTTAGGGATAAGGAGGGTGGTAAGAACGGAGAAAGGAAGGACTGTATAGAGGGAAAAGAGGGGTGGGGTTGGGGGAAGGGAAAAATAACAGAATGAATCAAACAATATTGCCCTATGTAAATATATGATTTTTAATTAAAAAATAAATAATAATAAAAAAGATTTATTACAGAGAGATCAGTGCTTAAGTCATATCCTTGATCCTACATTCATTCTGGTGCATTCACTTCCACTCAGAAAAACTCTTCAATTGCTTACCAGTTCTCCAGTGACATGAGAACCATTCATGGGAGAAATCCTTGAATCAAATAGGAAGGAGCAGGCATTCGGCAGCTTGGTTGTGAAGGGCACGAGGCTTCTAGGCTCTGGTAGGAGAAGGCACTTTGTTGCACTCCCCAGAGTGTTTGTGAAGCCTTGGACAGCATGAACTTTGATGACTGGTTCTCGTGACATGGTGCCTGTACCCCAGTTTCCAACTCAGATCACTGAGGAGCGGCCTGAGTACACGGTGGCATCATTGTTCCCATGTCAACCAGAGACTGTTCTGCTCCTGGCCACTTCAAACCCATATTCAAGACATGCACAGACTCTGGTGTGAGGGTAAGAGAATAGATGAAGGGAGCAGATGCCAGGATCTTGTGTTTTTAAAAAGGTGCAATCATAAGGAGGACATTTTCTCTCATCAGCTTGAATCAGAGCCCTTGAAGGACCACAAGAAGGCCTGAGAGGAGAACAAAGACACTTCTTTAAGCCTTTGCCAATGAGGGCTCTGGGAATAAGGCAGCCTGTGCAGAGGGAGGCTCTGGTGTGGGTGTAGGAGTTCTCTGCTTCAGGCCTTCTGAACCTCAGCACACTCAGACCTGGCAGAGCTAGGAAGGACACCCTGCAGAAAACCTGTCAGCAGACTCAGATATATCCACTAAGTGAGAGAACAGCCTGGGGGTCCATTGTCTCCATGAACCACCACAAGATGGGCCATGAAGTGCACCATGGGTTCAGAAGCACTCCTGCCCCACACATGAAGAAAGCAGCACAGAATTTCAAACAGGAGCCCAGAATCAATCCCCCAACCAGCTCCACTAGGGACAGGGAAGACAGGAAATACTCACTAAATCACAAAGATCAAGGGTGCCCAGGGAGCAAGAAGTCCCTAACAATATGTTCATAAAGAAGTAACACTAGAGAGAATGTGGTACACACCAGAAGGTGACTGAGGAAAAACTGCAATGAAGAACACCTGGGTTGTGCATAGAACAGGGAGAATCCTGGGCCCTGATAGGTGAGGGCACTCACTCTCAGACCCAAAGGAAACTGAGTACTTGTGGGTGAGTGGCACAAATGAAGAGGAACCAGAGGATCCTGATACAGGTGGCCAAATGGGTGCTAACAAGAAGATGAAGAGAAGACTGAGAACAGAAGGTGGAGGTGCTGTGTAAGAATGTTCAGGGAAATGAGTAACCATGTGCAAGTGGTGCTCACCACTGGACTCAGAAGTCCCAGAGCAATGTTGGGGAATTTGAGTTTAAGAGAGAAACCAGAGAAGGTTGAGCACTGTTAGGCTATATATTCTCACACACGGGAGTCAGATAAGGCTGAGAAATCATTGTTAGGGGAACCGAGTCCATGGTCCAGAAGAGAATGAGGAATGCTGGGTGAAAGGTGCTAACCCAGAGGTCCAGGAGAATACTGAGCGCTAGTGGATGAGGTGCAATCACTGAGGTGACATACAGGGAATAGTTTACTGGAGGGTAAGACACACTCCATAACAATACTTAGGGGAAAATGTGAACCTGTGTGGAGGGGCACTCATCACAGTACTCAGATGACACTCAGCAATGTTGTGTGAAGGGAGATTAAGCACAGACCCTGAGAATATTAAGCACTCTCAGGTGAAAGGTGCTCAATCAGAGGATCCAGAGAAGTCTGAGCAAGAATTGCCTTAGGGAATATACAAGATGGAAAAAAGACTCAGCAGTATTAGTTGAGGGCACTCATGCAACTGACCCAGAGAAGAATGAAGTTCTCATTCTAGAGAACTTAGAATAAAGTAACAGAGAAGACTGAGCACTATTTAGTGAGGGACACTCACCCTTAGGACCAAAATGTGACTGATTAAGGACAAATAAAGTGAATTTAGCACCTTAATCAAAGAAGACTTAACCAGTGTATGATAGGTGCTATCAACTAGAAAATCCAGTGGAATTGAAGCACTGCGGGTGAGGGGCACTAACCAAAGAATCCAGAACACCCTCAGCAATGATGGGTGAGGGGAGACTTAGGACAGGACCCTGAGAAGCATGAAAACCATTAAGTGAGTGTTTGTTTACCACAGAAGTGAGAAGAAACAGACTTCTTTTGGAAGAAGTGTGCTCATCAAGATAACTCACAGCCTTTGGAAGCTTATCTAGGGAGCCCCTCAGGCCATGGTCTCAGTAGTTTAGATGTGGTTTGACAATGCAGCATTTTCAAAGTTCTGGAGACATCACCCACGTTGACAGGAAATTGTCCATGGACACATATCACACTGCAATTTACACGGTGAAATTTGCCTCACTCAACTTTCCTACAAGGTTTACTCTTTTGTCAAAAGGGAGCAACTGGTGACATATCAGAGAAGATTCTGAAATTTTTTAAATATATTTTCTTCCATTCTTCAGAAAAATGTCAGAAATTCTGTCTGAACTACATCACCCATAATACCTCAGTTCCTTGATAAAAGGTGAGGAAATTGTCAATGATGAATAGTAGAATGAGGTCACCAGTGCTGTGGACATTGACATCCTTAAAAATTGTCTTGGGTTTTCAGGCATTGGAGAGGAGCCTGTCTACACAGCAGCACGAAGGACCTGTTGAGGTTTTTGGAACAGGAAGTATCCACCTTTCTCTAAAATTTCACAGAAGTGTTGGCCTTGACACACAGAAAACATCTGAAATGGTGCATTAGAAGGAATGGGACACTCCCAGATATGTCACTCAAAGAAACAAGTTGCTGAGGGCTCAATGGAGACAGAACACTATTGCTGTAACTCTAACCTCCAATAATACCCACAGGGGATTGAGCACTGGTGGGAAAGTGGTGTTTACCCACATGACTCAGAGGATCAGACTAATTGTGTGGGAATGGAGATTAAGTACAGGACACAGATAATAATTGGTAATGTTGGGAGAGGGTCACTCACTAACAGGATTCAAAAGATCATGAGTAATGGTGGAGCAGGTGAAATTTAGATAGAAACCAGGAAAGACTGAGCAATGTTAGGCTCACTATGATCACAAACAGGAGCCAGAGAAGGTTGAGTTAAGTTTGGCTATGGGAACTTAGCACATGTCAGAGAGGTGACTGAGCACTGCTAAGTAGGTGCTCACCATAAGGTCCCAGAATATACTGGGCACCACTGGATGGGGGTGCTCATGGAGAGGACACAGAGGAGACAGTGTACTTGAGGGTAAGGGGCTCTCCAACACAATATTCAGAAAAAAATTAATATCTGTGTGAAAGGTGTTTTCAACACAAGATTCAGATGACACTGAGCAATGGTTTGTTAAGGGAGATTAAGGACAATACCCAGAGAAGACTGAGCAATGTCAGGTGAGGGGCACTCAGTCACACGAGGGGCAAGGATTACCTTGGGGAACCTAAAACAGGACACAGAGAAGACTAAGCACTCTAAGGTGATGGATCTTCCACAAAATCACCCAGATAAAATGAGAAAGAAATGGTTAGGCAAATGAGAAAAAAGAAAATGAGGAGACTAAGCACTACTCGGTGAAGGGTGCTCACCCACAGGTCACAAAGAAGACTAAGGAACACAGGTAATGTGAAAATTGCAATTTAAGCACAGAAGGCTGAGAGAGGGGCTATCACAAAGAGGACCCATTGTAATCAGAGCACTAATGGGTGATGGTCACTCACACATAGGAATCAGAGTACCCTAAGCAATGTTGGATGTGCTGAGATTTTGGCAGAACCCAGAGAAATCTGTGCAATGTTCAACTACATTTGATCTTAGTCAGAAACCAGATGAGACAACAATAAGATTGGTTATGTGAACTTAGCACATGGCACAGAGGAGACTGAGCACTGCTAGGTGAGGGGCATTCACCCAGAGGTCCCAGAATATGCTGAGCACTGCTGAATGAGGGAAGACCACCCAGAGGAAACAGAGGATGCAGAGTACTGGAAGTTAAGGGGCACTCCAAAATAATATTCAGAAAAAACAGCACGTATATGTGAGTGTGGTGCTCACCATAGGATTCAGATGACCCTGAGCACTGGTGTGTAAAGAGACATTAAGGACAGGGCCTAGAGAATGCTGAGCACAGTAAGGTGTGGAGTGCTCACAAACAGGGCCCAGAAGAGTTTGAGAAGGATTGCATTGGAGAATCTGAAACATGACAGAGAGAAGAGTGAGCACTGTAAAGTGAGGTGTGCTCACCAATAGGACCCAGAAATGAAGGAGCATGGAATGGTTAGGGAACTCAGACAAAAAAATGGAGGAGACTGAGCACTGTTAGATGAGGGGGGCTCACCCACAGCCCAAAGGAAACTTAGTAAATGCAGGTTAGGCAAATGTAGCAGCTTAAACAAAGAAAGCTGAGCCATGCTGAAGATATGTTGAATAATAGCCTTTTTAACAAGAATATTAGAATCAGAGCATGAATCAGTGAGAGGTGCTGAGAGTATTATGCACAATAGTGGATGAGGGGTAATTTAGGGCAGTACTAAGAGAGGATATAGTAAATATAGATGTGGGGTGCTTGACTATAGGATCCAGAGGAGGTGGAGGTGTTTTGGACTAGGAGACCTCACCTATAGGTCTCAGAGTTTTTAGAACAGTTTTGAGAGTATCCCCCAGTACAGATCAGTATCTCTGATCTGAGGTATGGTGATAATGATCCTATTTCAAAGGTCTGTAGAGTCCCCCATGATGATGGGATGTTGTTCTTGGTCATATTTTACACTCCCTTTAATGTGTGCATTGTGCCTGAGAGATTTACTAGGAGGTTTTCTGTTCTGTCAAAAGTTGATAGGTAGTGACACATCAGAGATGATCCTGAAACTACTGAAATATATGCTTTCCATTCACTACTCAGAGGGATATTAGAAGTCCTGAACTTGTTATATCACTCATAAGTGCTCAGCCCCTGGAGCAAATTTATGGAGCTGGTGGACTCTGAGTCATGGAACAAGCTCCTCAGTGTTGCTGGAATTAACATCCATGACAATTGTCTTGTGTTTTCAAGCTTTGGCCAGGAGTCTGTCTGCATGGAGGCACAAAAGGTCTATAGAGGTTGCAAAGAGGAAGTATCCACAATGCTCAACGGTTCCACAGTTACATTTGCTTGCATAAACAAGTAAGGCCAGAGATGGTATACTGACATTAGACAAAAAGGGCTCACCCAGAGATTTTACTAAGGGACCCAGGTTGCCTAGGGCTCATTGGAGAATAGACACAGGTAGGTGAAGTTTGTATATCCACAATACCCACAGTGGACTGAGCACTGTTGGGAATGGGGAACTCGCCCACAGGACACAGCTGACACTGAGCAATGATGTATGAATATTAATTAAGGACAGAATCCAGAGAAGACTGAGCACTGTCAGGAGAGGTGTGCTCAACCACAGGATTCAGAAGAATCTGAACAATGATTGCCTTGGAAAACCTGGAACAGGACAGAGTGAATACTGAACACACTTAGGTGAGGGTTGCTCTCCCAAAAGATTCAATAGTCAACGAGCAGTGAATGGCAATAAAAGCAGAGGAAAAAAATACCAGAATTAGGATTATTAGGTGATTTGTGCTCACCCACAGGGTTGAGAAGAGAGTAAGGAAGGACAGATTAGTTGCAATTAGTGACTAAAACAAACAAGACTGAGCATGGTAGAAGAGGGCACTCTACCAGAGTAATCAGAAAACCTTTAACAATGGTGGTTGAGAAGAGTTTTAGGGAAAAGCCCAGAGAAGACTGAGATAATTTAGATGAGGTGTCCTTGACTGTAGGATTCAGAGGAGGGAGATATTTTTAAGGAAAAAGTATCTCTCCTGTAGGAGTCAGAAATTTTGAATCCTTTTTGACAGTTTTCCTTAGTCCAATATCTCAGTATGCTGATGGATGATGGGAATATTGGTATTAAAAAGGTCTAAAAATGTCCTCCTTGATGATGGAATATTGTCCTTATTCACATTTCACACTCTCACTTGAAGGTGTTCATTGTGCCTCACCCAAATGTCTTAGGAAGATTTCTCTCTTGTCAAAAAAAAAAAAAAAAAGCATCCAATGATATATCAGAAAAGATCCTAAAACTAATTAACTATATGCTTTCCATCCAATGCTCAGAGAGATGGCTGTAATATGGGTCATGATATATCACTCATAAGAACTCAGCCACTTGAACAAATGTGTGGAAATGGTGGACTATGAGTGGTGGAACAATGTTCTTAATGTTGTGGGAATTGACATTCATTGAAATTGTCTTGAATTTTCAGGCATTGATGAGAAGCCTCTTTTTATGGCAGCAGCAAAGTCATATTGAGGTTGTTCCAAAGAGGAAGTATCTACATCTTTAAAGTTTCCACAGTTGTTTTGGCCTCTATATGCAGGTAAGTTCAAAGATGATGTACTGACTTTAGCAGAAAAGGGTTTCACTCAGAGAGTTTACTTGGGGAATTATATGCCTATGGCTCATTAAAGAGTGAGCACTGGTATATGGTATATGAAGGGTGTTCACTCACAATGCCCAGAGGGGACTGAGTACTGGTAGAAGAGGGGAACTCACCACAGGATTCAGAAGACTTGAGAAATGTTAGGGAGGGAGATTAAGGATAGGAACCAGAAGAGACTGACCACTGGTGGGATAGGGACACTCTCCCAGAGGACAGAGAAGACCATGACCAATGGTGTGTGAGAGGAGATTAAACACAGCACCCAGAGAAGACTAAGAAATTCTAGGGGAGGGCATGGAAGACTTAGTATTTCTGGCATGGAGACTGACTCACTGGATAGTTTATATCCTTAGTACTCACATGAATGTAGCACTCACTCTTCTCTAGTTGTCTATTTATTTGATATGACCTTGGTGCTGATCTGTGGTATCATGGAATTTTCCCTGCCTCCTCTGCCCCCAGTGTCCTCTTTCTATGTTGGTCTGGGAACAGTGTCCAACATTGTGTGGTGCCCTGCCCAGTCTCTCTCCTTGACTCCAATACAGTTTGTGATGTCATAATGGTCCAGGGGGAGGGGCAGAAACAAGGCATTGAGAGAGATTGTGGTGCCCTCAGAACTAGCTGTCCCACAGTGTAATCTTTCCTTTGACCTAATGACCTCTGCCTCCACTGACTGTTAGAGGTCTGAAGAGCCTGGCTCCAGTTCTATTTGTGACTATGCTGTCCCTAAGTTTAAAAATGTCTGATTTGATGCTGCTGTCTCAGGCATCAGAGCTGGGGCAAAAAGTGACTGTGGAGAGTTGGTAGCAAAGCCTCATTTTCCCATTAAGTGCCTGCTGGAACCAGGGAACTCTTTGCTTCATCTGGTACATAGGGACCTCTGGGAGGGTCTCTAATACATGTTTCCTCATACTCAGTCCAGGACCCCTCGGTCTCCCTTCTCCCCTCCCCTTCTCCAACACGTACCTGACAGAGGTGCACACCACTTAGTGCATGGCATTGTTGAAACTCCACACAAACATGCTGTACAGAGTCTTTTGACCCTAAGAGCCAGATTCCCACTGGATTCTGTGAGGTCCTAGTGATGAGTAGGAAGAAATCTCACCACAGAATTGTGATCTGTCTTTGTATTAGTGGATCCTCAGTGAGGGGCACCAGTGATGAGCCAGAGACTTCCCCGACCACAGACCCACCAAGTGTACCAAATGCTACAGATTGAGAAATTTTTTTATTATTAAAATGCCTCCCCCATAGACTTACCCAGGGGCTGTGGTTTTAGAGGAGACTGAGATGAAGGGCCCCTGAGGAGAGAAAGGGACCATTTGTGGCTGCAGGACAGCAGTGAAACTGGGGGCTCATGGTGTAGTGGGGCCCAGGTGCTCTTCCCTTCTCATTCCCTGTTCCTCCTCACTCAGATTGATTGCCTTTCACCCATTGTCACCATGGGAGGCACTGTGACTACCATTGAAAGTTGATAGGGCAGGCATTTGAATAGTCAACTACCAGGAGGATGTGTGATTGGCCTAAGGTTATCTAGAGTAACCAAAGCCACTGGTGCCCATCCCCAGGCAGTAGCTGGGGGAAAGCTGACAGGGGTTGGCAAGTGTTTTTTGCCCTCTAATTTAGATGGGCTGGTAGAAGAGAAGAGTAGCTTGCTTACGTCTCTGCAGCAAAGGTGACCTTTGGCCTTTAATTACCAGGGGCTTTGGTATATTCTGTGAGTGAGTGAGTGCCTTTTCTCTCATATAAATGTAAATATGTAAAAAGAAAAAACTAATACATATACACACATACACACAAACATACATACATACATATGTATATGTAGTATTTAATATATAAACACATATACTTACATACATAAACAAACTTTTTTTTCAGTACTGTGGATGGAACTTGCGGATGATCTAATACTGAGCTGTATCCACACATTTATTTATTTATTCATTCTTTTATTGGTACAAGGGTGATTGAACCCAGGAGTGCTTAACCATTGAGCCATAACCCAAGCCATTTATCCTTTTTATTCTCAGGCAGATTTTCACTACATGGCTGAGGGTGAATGAACTTGCAATCTACTTTCCATTCTCAGCCTACCAAGCTTCTGGGATGACACCCATGAACCACCACACAGGGCTTATTTTTTGGGGGGGGACAGTGTCTCGATTTATTCCTCAGGCTGGCCTTGAAGTTGTGATCCTACCTGCTCAGGGCTCGGTGGTGTCCCAAATAGAGAAATTGTAATTCCAGGTGCCCCACCAATACCCAGTTTGTCTCTCTATTTTGTGTGTATTTTTGTCAACCTAAGTTTCCCCTTTTCATTCTTCCTTATTGAAGGGTTATGGAAAAAAAATATTCCTAAAACACAGCTCCCCAAGAAAATTGGAGGGACAGTGTTGATCAGGATGAGGAAAGAAAAATTGGCCATGCATTAAACCTCTTCCAGTGCTCACTTACCTAATAACAATGGACCCTAAACTTAGACCATCCACCATTGCAGATTAGCCCTAAATGGAGGCACAGCACATATTGAAATTCTGGGAAACAATGGATCCCAGAATAAGTACAATGAGTTTCAAACTTTTTACAACCACCACCCTTCTAACTTAAAGATTTAACCTGCACAACTGGCTCATGGTGTTCAAAACTGTTAAAGACATATAACTTTCAAGGATTACATCTTTGTACCCTATAAAACCAAAATTCTCTCTCTAACGGGATCCATTCTTTTTTCCCATTGGGAAAATGGATTTCAATAGCATCTGAGTCTGTGAAGAATAAAAGCTTCTCTGAATCTGTCAAGGTCTGCCTCCGGTCATTTTGTGATTACACTTATGACTGAGGGTTTAGATTTTGTGACATTTGAGATAATTTTCTCCTGGGCCTCTTTCTGTCCCCTAGGAGACACATTGTGCTAACCTGTGCCTGGTGACCAGTGTTTACAGAATGACTGAGAATATGAAACATCTTGAATGTACCAAGGCCTTGCATTTCTGCTTCTTCCTTCTGGGAGCCTGTGGAGGCAAACATGGGGAAGATTGTGTTGCAAGGATATTTGTAATGATCATGAGCAGGGTCTCTGGAACCAAAGGAGCATATAGCTCTTCTTAAACTAAAAAACAACCCCGAATTTTCCTGGAGGGGAAGAAGAAAAAGAAAGAGGGGAAGAAAGAAGAGGAGGAGAATGAGGAGGAGGTCAGGATGAAAAGCAGTAAAAGAAACAATACCCCAATAATCTGGTGAAAGGTATCTCATGTCCAAAGGAAAAGTGGCATTGTTGAGGCCAAATTCTTGAGCAACTTGGACTAATGAAGGAAGGCCACAGGATGCAGAATCTATCTGTGTGACACTCCACAATGATTTAAATTAATGAAAAAAAAATAGATAGTTGGCAGAGAAAGACACAGGGAGAGAAAAGTATAGAGGGAGAGAGAGAGAGAGAGAGAGAGAGAGAGAGAGAGAGAGAGAGAGAGAGAGAGAGAGAGAGAGAGAGAGAGAATAAAAAGAATCAAGTAGCACCAGACTGTACTGAGCTCTCTTTCTGCACTGGATCTCACTGGATCTCTCCATCGCCCTTTACATCTCTCCATTGTTTGTCTTTTCTTTCTTGCTGTTTTCATCCATTTTTGCTTTGTATTTGGCTGCACAGATTTTAGGTCATTCTGCCACTCAATCACAACAGTCACCACCTCCAGTTCTCCTGTCTTAAATAGAATAATTTCTACTTTTTTGTGTTTGAATCTATTTACAGCACCCCTCCATCTTCCAAAGCTCTCTCCCTCTCTCTGATTACTATTAAATAAATGACCCCTTTAGCCTCATTTAAAAAGCAGATATCTGAATGGAGCTCATTTTAAAAAAATCCTTTCAATAAGAAGAGCTTAGGGATCTCCAGAGGCTTCTGATTTTAAACACCTTTCCTTGGAATCCAGCTCCATTTCCTGCAGTAACTTCCTTTGGCTCTGGAGATAAACATGTAAAAATTAATGGAATTTTCTTTGAAGTTGGACTTTCCTTTTTTTGGGCTTTGTGTTCTCCTTTCTAGACAAATTCTGTAGATGAACAGTCTCTTAGAATCAGTCCCTGTCTTGTTCTTCTGTGCCTGTTCTGCGGGTTTTATCTACTTTTGTCACTTATTGTTTATTTCCTTCCTAAGAAATAACCATTTTCTTGAACCGTAAGTCGAGTCATTTTACATTTGACAACAGACCCAAATACAGTTAGGTCCTTGGTAATAAGAAATTGTAACTGGGACCAAAAAGAGGCTGTCTTTGCTTAAAATAACAGAAACAAAAACAGTGGCTGTTTATCTAGACCTAAACACCATTCATTCTGGGATACTGAAACCAGGAAAAAGCTTGTCATCTCTGCCTTCATTTTTATATTTCTGTATAACTCAAAAATTGTGACTCTGCTCAGTTCTGCACATAGTAGTCAGTGTTCATGTAAAAGCTTGCAATGCAAGGTTTGTCAGCTCCAAAAGTACTCAACCTCTCTCCTCCCCTTTGAAGACTTAGGCATCCTGTTTAAGTCCCCCAGGTAATCTAGTCATCCTGGGCTTCCAGGACTATAAGTGAGAGAAACAGGGAGGGAAGGAGGGAGTAAAATGAGAAAGAGACAGACAGGCAGGTGGACAGATAGGGGAATAAAGACAGAAACACATCCTAAACAGCAAATGAAAAATGTCCCCACGCAATCATGAAGACTTCTCTGGAGGTATCTTCAAGACACAGACAAAACTGAGGGGACAATCAATCATACCACAGCTTAGTGAGACCAAGATGACTTATTGATGCACTTGGACTGGGTTTGTGGCTCAGTGGTAGGGCATTTACCTAGCTCATGTGCATGTTGGGCAATGGATTCCTTCCCCAGCACCACATAAAAGTAAATCAACAAAGTTATTGGGTCCATCTGCAAATAAGAATGCTTTTAAAAAATGAAAAATGGATGAATCTATTATGATAAATGTAAGGTATAAAGCCACCTTTCTCTTCCGTTACAGGAATTTCTGGCTTCCTGTCTA
The DNA here is from genome assembly GCF_902686455.1 of Sciurus vulgaris. Classification (NCBI taxonomy): domain Eukaryota; kingdom Metazoa; phylum Chordata; class Mammalia; order Rodentia; family Sciuridae; genus Sciurus; species Sciurus vulgaris. The sequence continues at coordinate 107,105 of NW_027632701.1, read as the reverse complement.
CCTTTTAATCTGCGTTCCACCTGCCTCTTCCATTACAGGAATTTCTGGCCTCTGCATCACCTGTCAGTCTGCATTCTGCCCGCCTCTTACGTTACAGGAATTTCCGGCTTATGCTGCCACCATCTTGCAGCCTCCCACTTTACATTCTAACATGTTACAGGTCCATTAGTCAGTCTGTAAGAATTCTCCTCCATGATTGGTTCCTCCCAGCCCACGAAATTCCAATATCTGGGAGAAGCCATACGCCATGTTTCTTCTTTCTTTTTCTTTTTTCCACCCCTTGTGGTCTTTATCCGTCCCCATCAAAAAAAGTCTTTTGCATGAGTTCTCATGTCTGTGGAGCGTTTTTCTGGGATCTACCGGTGAGTCACAACTGAGCCAGTGACCCCTAACAATAAAGAGATAAAGCTCTATCTCCTTACCAGCTCATGAAATAGGCAAAAAAAAAAAAAAAAAAAAAATGTAGTGAAAACAAAGGGCAGAGGAACTACATGGTAAACACCCTTCACCTAATGGACATCCTCACAACACTGCAGACCATGACTACAAAATATGCATTCTAGGGTCTGGGAATATAGCTTAGTGCATGAAGTGCTTGCCTGTGAAGCACAAGGCCCTAGGTTCAATCACCAGGATCCCCTGCAAAAAAGCAAACAAAAAAATAATATGCATTCTTTGTGAACAAATATGAAATGTTTATCAAACTTACCCATAAAAGGGAACTTAAAGCAAACCTCAACAATGTTGAAAATAGGAAATCATGTCACATCTCTTCTCTGAACACCAAGAAAGTAAGCTAGAGTTCAGGCACAGTGGTGTCTGCCTGTCTTGGGAGGCTGGGGACAACAAGAGGTTCCCAAGTTCAAAGCCAGCTTCAGAAATTTAGTGAGACCCTTAGTAACTGAATAAGACACTGTCTCAAAATTAATAATAATTATAATAGGAGAATAAAATCAAATAAAAAAGGCTAGGTTTGGAAATGAGTAATTAAGCACCACTGGGTTCTATCTCTGGCACTAAAAAAGAAAACAGAAGGAAAGGTACTAATCAATAATTAAAACACAATCAATATTTTAAGAAATCCCATGGAAACCACACTGGACACAGAAAATCACATAAGGGAGTTTATTAAGCAAACAGAGTGTCTCCCTGCAGGGTAAGAGAGAAAATGAGAGGAAAAGAGAAAGGAAAGAGAAAGGGTATGTGCTAGAGAGTGGAAAGCAAGAAGAAAGAAAGTGAGTCAGCAGGAGAGAAAGCAAGAGAGAAAAGATGGCGAAGTAACTTCCATGAAGCAGTTGAATTCCGCTGAGGTAAAAGGGTACCAATAATGGAGAAGTATACTTGCAAGCTGACTGATGAACTGATAGCTAGCTAGGATGTTCACAGATTGACAAGTGTTTGGGAGGCGGGGATAATGACTGCACCAGAAAGATCGGGGGGAGCAGCTTTGTACATTACAAATATTGTCAAACATTTGGAGATGAAGTATATTTTAAACTAACACATGATCCAAGTACGGTGACACACACCTCTCATCCAAGTCTCTACAGAGGCTGAGGCCACAGGATCCCAAGTTCAAGGCCAGCCTGGGTAACCTGGAAAACCTACAAACCCAACATTAAAAAAAAAAAATGTGGATGTAGTTCAGTCCTTGAGAGCCCATAGTGCACATCCACCTCCAAACATAATAAAATAAAATAACATGAGTAAAAGAAAACTCATAATGAAAATTAGCCTTTTTTTTTTTTAAGATGGACAGAATTTTGAACTGAACATTGAATGGCTGAATGACAATGAAAAGAAATAGTTTTTGAAGGAAGTACATAAAACTGTGATAAGTTGGAAGCATCAGAGCACCAGAGTTAAAAAATGAAGTCTGAGGAGATAAAGGAAGCAACTCTTCATTTCATGAAGTAAAAAAAATACACAAAATTTAAACAAAGAAAATATGAACTTGTAAATTCACATAGCTAAGGAAGAAATATCACCATCTGTCTTCCAAAAATCCTTTAACACATGGGGCTGTGGGTGGGCATAGGAAAGTGGTAGGTCAGTGATAGGAGGGATGGAAAATCCCACAAAAAGTCCATTTCATTAACCCTTAAGACTAGATAAAACAGGTACATGTGCTATTCCTCCTTTAAGCCACTTTGAGATTCTGGAGCCACTCCAGGTCTCTGCTACTTTTTTGGAAAGGGAAATTTGCATTGTACAAGGCTGTGGTTGCAGTTAGCAGGGACAGGAAGTAAGGTACACAAAGAAAAAGCCAGGTTGGATTAGGACATTGTAGGTCATGATTTGCATAAAAATGGAAATCCCTAAGTCTCTCTTGGTATCCATTCAGAAAGGAAAATCTTGGCCCTTCAGTCTGTTTACAGCTGTCAGCCTGCAATGAAGTAAAAGATGGTTTACAATCATAGTACAGCATGACTTCTGTGTGGCAAAGTCCCCCATGGTTAATTGTACATGTTTCAAATTTGGTTTGTAACTCTGCATTTATAAATATGTGTTGGCTAAACTTGAAAGAAAAGGTTAATTTGAAGATTCCTTGTTTCAGAGCATTTGTCAAATTTGTTCACAAGCATTTAATCTGCCTCCTAATACTCCTCAATTATTTGATTGCTTTTGCATCCTTCTCCTGGCTCCTGTGAACCAGATCACAAAGATGGAAAAGACATCCTCAGTACCCTACTATTTATGAAAATATTTTCCACACATGCTTTTTTGAAAAGGTTTTAAATACATAAATATAAATATACATAAATGAAGGTGTCTTTAAATGCCCCACAGCTAGACAAAATCAAAACTCTCTTTCTGACCAACATTCCTCCATTCCATTCTATAGAAGAAACCACTGCTAACTTCTGGTTCATACATGAGTTTTTGGTCTGTACTTGGCATACAGTTTTTCTGTGAATGGGGAAATGCTCATGCATGCATAGATATATTGGCATTCTTAATCATCTTCTTCTTATTTTTTTTAATTATACCAAGAATTAAACCCAGGGGTACTTAACCACTGAGAAACATCCCCAACACTTTTTACTTATTTATTTATTTTTAGACTAAATCTTGCTAAGTTGATCTTGCTAAGTTGCTGAAGCCAGACTTGAATTTACAATTCTCCTACTTCAGTTACACAAGTTGCTGGAATCACAGACATGCACAGAAATTACTGTGCCCAGCAGTTTATTATTTTTAAGATCCCAAATTGGAAACACAAAGTAGTCATTATATTCTTCACATAACATGATGCATGCTTTTTAATTTTTTTATTAAGCTTATATTTAAAGTAAAATTCATTATTTTATTGTAAATTTCTAAGTCTTGAAAAGGTCTGAAATCTGTGTAACCATCCCCATAACCAAGATGTATAACAGTTCCATAATGCCAAAAACCTGCCCTTTGCCTTTTGCAGTACATCACTTATGCCTCTTGAATGGTGAAACTTTGTTGATGTCATTCCATAAGACTTTTTTAAAAAGTTTTTGTATGCTTGAGGGCACTGTTAGGGGCCAAATATAGGACAGGAAGTGGCCAAAGCAAGTTTTATTGGAATTTGGCTTTCAGGTAAAATTTCCAGCCCCCTGAGTTAGAGATCAGGGTAGGGAGCCAGAGAAAATTGCATGTGGCCCCAGGTGCCCAGGGTCTTTATAGGTCAGAGAAAGCAGGGGTCCTGCTGAGTAACAGGTGAAGAAAAAGGTCAGTGAGGTTTTCCTGCCAGTTTGATTGGTCACCATGTGGCGCGCTACCCTTTGCCTCATTTGCTCTGCTTTCTGTCATATAGTCGCCCAAATTCAGACCTAACATCTCTACCTATTTGCTGATATAGGGCACCAGAGTCCATCTGGCTACTATCACTTGTTAGGGGGTGTCATGGGGAAAGAGAGGTTTGGGTTCTACGTTGGTGGGGAGGTGGCTATAAGAGTGTAGGAGCATCAGGTTGTATGTCACTCTGGCAACATGACTCATGTGGTTCTGGGCAAACCTGAGAAGATAGGGAGCAATCATTAGCAGAAATCCTATCACAAATAGGGGAGTAAGGGTAGGGGTCAGCTAGGTGACAAAAGTGGAATTCAGCCATCCTGGTCAAGGGTCATTTGTTTCTTCATGCTTCAGCCTTTCATTTACATGTCTGAGAGTTTTGATGTTTCTTTCCACTACACCAGTTTTATTGATAGAGCAACATTCTTCTCTTAGGAAGAAGCATGTTCCCCCTTTGTCTGCTGTCAGATATAGTGCTTGACGGTTTTGCAAGGAAACTTGAGCAATAAATGTTATTCATCTTTACAGGGATATCAGGGGGGCAGCAGATGCCTCTCCTGACTTCTGGAGCTGCTGTTCTAGCTTTTGGTTGGCAGTGACTGCATAAACAAGTCCTCTTGTTGGTATAACCTGTGTTTAGTAGATATCTCTATATTTCTCTGACTTAGGGCTAGATAATCACACTAGCAAGCACAGATTAAGCCTACCTATGTAACTTAGGAGGATCTGTAGGCCTTAAACTGACTTAAAACTCCTGATTCTGGCAATTTATCTTGATAGTTAGCAGGTACTTCTGCCTAAGAATCTGTCTCTTGTAGTTTCTAGTCTTTATTCTATGGGGGATAACACAAGTGTACATCTTAATTTGCATTTAACTATTGTTTCTTTTAAATGTCCAAGAATGGCTGTATTTCTGTTTTAAGTATTTTCCTATGTGTTTAAGACCAAATTGGTCAAATTGACTTGTTCCTCTCTGTTAAGAGTCTGCTGAGTTCCCACAGGGGTCAATTTTAGAGAATGTAAGAGCATTTCTTTGCTCCATTAGTGCTTCCATTGAAAGCATCAGGGATGTCTCTCTTTTGCAATGACCCTCCTCTGTAACAGGTGCACTGATTGGCTTTTCATCCTCCATTGGTATCATCAATCTCTCTGTTTGAGAGGTTGTGTGGCCCAGAGTTTCAAGGCTCCTTAGAGAAGTTCTCTTGTTCCCTGGATTCAGGCTGACTTTCAGGACAAGAGCCAAACACTGGTTCAAGAATGGCCTCTGTATTTGATCTCATTTTCTAAATTTGATCTTAAACATCCAGCAAGTAAGACTCACCAGTCATAAGGTAAGAGTACTGAACTTTAATTTCAATGTCAATGACTTTATTGTTATTCACCCCCTTTTATCTAATTGGGGTTTACAATATCTGTCCTATTGGTGATGCCTTACTGCTTCAAATTTCTCTTAAAGCAGTACTTTTGCAAAAATTAATCAGGCAAAAGTTATAGAGTTTACAAGGAAAATACAAAATGGAATCACCAAGAGTAAAACATTCAGTTTGTGCAATAGCTATCTTGAATTTTGACTGAGTTATTCATGATATCCCCTGTGTGAGATCACAGTAATCTTTACAACAATCATCAAACTTTCAACACAACTTAAATGATTTAAGTTCTGGCTTACTTTGAAGCCATTCTAAGAAGCAGCAGGGTGAGGCAGAGCCTTATCTCACATAAGGTGGGGCTCTTTACAAATCTTAGGTAAAATATTCTAATTCTGAAGCTAATTTTTCCTCTTTTGCTATGATTAGCATGACCAAATTCTCAAGCTCAGAGAGGGGCAAAGGAAGATTAGAAAATAAAGATTTATAAACACAGATTTTGAAGATTAAGCTGAGATCAGATGGAGCTCAGTTCTCTGATGGAAATGCAGATCTAAAGAGTTACATCAGCATTCTTCATTTATATATGCCTTATTATCAGGTTAAAGAATATGTAAGATTATTCTTTGTTTTCAGGAAAGTTAGAGAGACTAGGACATCTATGTAAATTTTTCACAGCTGCAAAGTGCAATGTTAGCTCTGTGTATCTCTCAGGAAAGTCCACTGTCCAAAGTTACTGTAAGCCAGGCAGGAACCAGAGAACAGAGCTGAGGAAAACTTGTTTTCTTTTCTTTTTTTTTAATTAATTTTTAATGTAAACAAATGGGATACATCTTGTTTCTCTGTTTGTACGTGAAGTAGAAGTATACCATTTGTGTAATCATATATTTACCTAGGGTAATAGGTTTTGATTCATTCTGCTTTCCTTTTCTCTTCCCCCCAACCCTCCCACCCCTCTTATTCCTCTATATAGTTCCTCCTTCCTCCATTCTTGGCCCCCATTCACCCCCCTACATGTGTCATCATCCATTTATTAGTGAGATCATTCTTCCTTTGTTTTTTTAGACATTGGCTTATCTCATGTATCATGATATTCTCCAATTTCATCCATTTGCCTGCAAATGCCATAATTTTATCATTCTGTATGGCTCAGTAATAGCTCATTGTGTGTATGTGTATTTGTGTGTGTATATACATATATATACATATATATATATATATGTATATATATCATGGTTTCTTTATCCATTCACTAATTGAAGGGCATGTAGGTTACTTTCACAATCTGGTAATTTGAATTGAGCAGCTATGAACATTGTTGTGGCTGCATCTCTGTAGTATGCTGATTTTAAGTCCTTTGGGTATAGGCCAAGGAGTGGGATACCTGGGTCAAATGGTGGATTCATTCCACGTTTTCTAAGAAATCTCCACACTGCTTTCCAGAGCGGCTACACTAATTTTCAACCCTTCCAGCAATGTATGACTGTACATTTTTACCCACAACCTATCCAGTACCTATTGTTACTAGTATTCTTGATAATCACCATTCTAATTGGGGTGAGATGGAATCTTAGGGCAGTTTGATTTGCATTTCTCTTATTACTAGAGATGTTGAACATTATTTCATATATTTGTTGATTGCTTGTAGATCTTCTCTGAAGTATCCATATTCTTAGCACATTTGTTCATTGGATTATTTATATTCTTGGTGTAGAGTTTTTTGAGTTCTTTAGATATTCTGGAAATTGGTGCTCTATCTGAAGTATGAGTGGCAAAGATTTTATCCCACTCTGTAGATTCTCTCTTCACATTGCTAATAGTTCCCTTTGCTGAGAGAAAGCTTTTTATTTTGAATTTATCCCAGTTATTGATTCTTGCTTTTATTTCTTATGCTATGGGAGTCCCATTAAGGAAGTCTGATCCTAACCCAACATGTTGAAGATTTAGACCTACTTTTTCTTCTATAAGATGCAGGGTCTCTGGTTTTATTACAAGGTTCTTGTTCCATTTTGAGTTAAATTTTGTGCAGGGTGAGAGATAGGGATTTAATTTCATTCTGTTGCATACGGATTTCCAGTACTCCCAGCACCATTTGTTGAAGCTTTAGCTATTCTGGTTTTCTTATTCTTCCAGATGAATTTCATGATTGCTTACTCTATTTCTGTAAGGTAGGTCATTGGGATTTTAATTGGAATTGCATTGAAACAGTATAACACTTTTGATAGTATGGCCATTTTGACAATATCAGTTCTAAGTATATCCAAGAACATAGGAGATCTTTCCATCTTCTAAGTTTTTCTTTGTTTTCCTTTTTTAGTGTTCTGCAGTTCTCATTGCAGAGGTCTTTCACCTCTTTTGTTAGATTGATTGGCAAGTATTTTATTTTTTTGAAGTTATTGTGAATGGGGTAGTTTTCCTAACTTCTTTTTTCAAGATTCATCACTTATGTATAAAACTACACTGAATTTATGAGCATTGATCTTATATTCTTCTACTTTACTGAATTCACCTATGAGTTCTAAAAGTTTTCTGGTGGAAATTCATGTTTCCTCTAAATATACAATCATGTCATCAGCAAATAGAGATAGTTTGAGTCTTATTTTCCTATTTGTAACCGTTTAATTTCCTTGGTCTGTCTAATTGCTCTGGCTAGGATTTCAAGGACAATTTTCAATAGAAGTGGTGGAAGAGGGTATCCCTGCCTTGTTCTAGTTTTTAGGGAGAATGCTTTCAGTTTTTCACCATTTAGAATGATATTGGCCATGGACTTAGCATAGATGGCCTTTACAATGTTAAGGAATGTTCCCACTGTCCCTATTTTTTCCAGTGTTTTGAGCATGAAGGGATGCTGTATTTTATCAAATGCTTTTTTCTGTATCTATCAAAATAATCATGTGATTCTTGAGTTTAAGTCTATTGATGTGGTGAATTACATTTATTGATTTCCTGATGTTGAACCAACCTTGCATCCCTGGAATAAAACCTACATGATCGAGGTGCACTATCGTTTTAATATACTTTTGTTTGCAATTTGCTAAAATTTTGTTGAGAATTTTTGCATCAATGTTCATTAGGGATATCGGTCTAAAATTTCCTTTCCTGGATGTGTCTCTGTCTGGTTTAAGTATCAGGGTGATATTGGCTTCATAGAATTTGTTTGGGAGTGTTCCCTCTTCTTGTATTTCATGAAATACTTTGAGAAGTATTGGAATGAGCTCTTCTTTAAAGGTTTTGTAGAACTCGCTGAGAACCCATCTGTTCCTGGATTTTTCTTTGTTGGTAGTGTTTTGATGACCTCTTCTATTTCATTACTTGAAATTGATCTATTTAAATTGGGTATGTCCTTCTGGTTCAGTTTAGGTAATTCATATGTCTCTAGAAACCGTTTGATGTGTTTGAGATTTTTTTATTTTGTCAGAGTATAGATTTTCAAAATTACTTCAAATTCTGTTTTGTATTTCACTCGTGTCTGTAGTCATATTTCCCTGTTCATTCTGAATTTTAGTTATTTGAGTTTTCTCTCTCCTTCTCTTTGTTAGTGTGGCTAAGGGTTTATCAATTTTGTTTATATTTTCAAAGAACCAACTATTTATTTTGTCAAAATTTTTCAATTTTGTTTCTTTTGTTTCAATATTGTTGATTTCGGCTCTGATTTTAACTATTTCCTATCTTCTACTACATCGGTATTACTCCATTCTTCTTTATCTAGGGCTTTGAGCTGTAGTGTTAGGTCATTTATTTGTTGATGTTTTGTTCTTTTGTTGAATGCACTCCAAGAAATAAATTTTCCCCTTAGTACTGTTTTCACAGTGTCCCAGAGATTTTGATATGATTTTTATTTGTTCTCATTTACCTCTATGATTTTTCAAATTTTCTTTCTAATATCTTCTGTTACTCATTCATAATACAATAGCATATTATTTAATCTCCAGGTGTCAGAGTAGTTTCTGTTTCTACACTCTCATTTATTTCTACTTTCAATTGAATATGAACTGATAGAATACAAGGTAGTATCTATATCTTCTTGTATTTGCTAACATTAGCTTTGTGGCATAAAATATGGTCTATTTTAAAGTAAGATCCATGTGCTGTTGAGAAGAAAGTGTATTTACTCTTTGTTGGATAGTATATTCTATAAATGTCTGTTAAGTGTAAATTATTGAATGTGTCTTTCATATCTATGGTTTCTTTGTTCAATATTTGTTTGGAGAATCTGTCCAGTGGTGACAGAGGTGTGTTAAAATCACCTAATATTCATGTGTTGTGGTCTACTTGGTTTCTGGCATTGAGAAGGATTTCTTTGATGTATATGAATGAACCAGTGTTTGGGGCATAGATATTTATGATTGTTATGTCTTGCTGATTTATGCATTCCTTAAGCACTATGAAATGTCCTTATTTTTCCCTTCTGACTAACTTTGTCTTGAAGTCCACATTATTTGATATAAAGATGAATTTTCTGGCTTTTTTTGCTGTGTCCAGGTGCATGGTATGTTTTTCCCCATCCTTTCACCTTTAGTCTGTGGATATCTCTTTCTATGAGATGAGTCTCTTGCAGGCAACAAATTATTGGACCTTTCTTTTTAATCCAATTTGCCAGTCTATGTCTTTTGATTGATGAGTTCAGGTCATTAACATTCAGGGTTATTATTGAGATATGATTTGTATTCCCGGTCATTTGGCTCATTTCTTTTTTTTTTTTTTTTTTTACAAGACTTGGTTTCTCCTTTATGTGCTGTTCCTTTAGGGTAGTTCCTCCATTTGCTGATTTACATCATTGTTTTTCATCTCTTCCTCATGAAACATTTTGCTGAGAATATTCTGTAATGTCAGCTTTCTTTTTGTAAATTTCTTTAGCTTTTGTTTATCATGGAAGAATCTTATTTCATCGTCAAATCTGAAGTTAAGTATTGTTGGGTATAAGATTCTTGGTTGGCATCCGTTTTCTTTCAGGGCTTGAAAATATTGTTCCTGGCCCTTCTAGCTTTTAGGGCCTGGATTGAAAAATCTGCTGATATCGGAATTGGTTTCCCCTGAATGTAATTTGATTCTTTTCTCTCACAGCCTTTAAAATTCTGCCTTTATTTTGTGTATTAGGAATTTTTTATTATAATGTATCTTGGTATGGGTCTGTTGTAATTTTGTGTATTTGGAGTCCTATAAGCCTCTTGTACTTGACTTTCCATTTCATTCTTCAGGTTTGGGAAATTTTCTGATATTATTTCATTGAATAGATTGTTAATTCCTTTGATTTGATTCCCTCAGTGTTCCTTAATCCTGATAATTATTAAATTTGGCCTTTTCATGATATTCCATAGTTCTTGTAAATTCTGTTCATCATTTCTTATTATCTTCTCTGTTTGGTCAACTTTGTTTTCAGGATTAAATATTTTTTTCTTTGATATCTGAGGTTCTTTCTTCCAGGTGTTCTATCCTATTGGTTATGCTTTCTATGGAGTTTTTAATTTGGTTTATTGTTTCCTTCATTTCAAGGACTTCATTTGGTTTTTTTCAGTACCTCTAACTCTTTATTGAAATGATCTTTTGCTTCCTGTATTTGCTCTTTTAACTGTCAATTGGTGTGATCATTCAATGCCTGCATTAGCTCTTTCATCTCATCCTTCAATGCCTGCATTTGCTCTTTCATCTCATTTGCTTCCCTGATCATTTTAATTATGTACATTCTGAATTCCCTTTCTGACATTTCTTCTGCCTTGCTGTCATTGGATTTTTTACTGAACCATCTAGGTTTGTTTGGGACATTTTCTTCCCTTCTTTTCTCATATTGCTCAGGTATCTACCCCTCTAGTAGTGAAACTCTGGTATATTGCAGATTTCCTCTATTGACTAATATTGTCTCTGTAGATTCCCAATAACTCTTAGCCTTCAGTAGCCTGAAGTCTTGGAGGAACTTGATAATGTGGTGCTCCACTAGGAAGCATGCCTTCTAGGGGCAGTGGTCTTCAGGTGGGGTATATTCCCTATCAGTGAGCAGAGGCACCTCCACTTGTTGACTGATGGTCAGTCAAAGAGGGACTACACTGCAGACTCTTTCACGTCTGATCTGGGTCTGTGTCTCTGGTTCTAGTGCCCTGGTGGGAAAGCCTCTCCCAGCGGGGAAGACTCACTCATTATGGAAGTTTTGCTGGCCAGTTTGTCTCTGAGAAATTCCCTTCAGTCCAGAACTATCACCTGTATTGGGAAGCCCTCCTCTGTAATTTTCCCAGGGGTTCTGACCTACCACCTGGGCTGGGGAGCCTGACCCTATGAGGGACTCCCTCTCTGAGTGACCCTCCTCTGCTGAATTCCCTGGGGACCAAAGCTACTGCCTGGTCCTCAGACCCTCACTCTGCATCAAAACCTCTTGCTGTGTGGCCCTCCTCTGCAATGCTCCCAGTTGACTGGGTTCTCCACTCCAGCAGGGTAGTCTCACTGGTCCACTCTACTCCATGAAGTTCCCTGCATTTTGAGAACACTGCCCCATTCAGGGAGCCCAACCAGTGGGAGAGACTCATCCAGTGTCTCCGAGTTGGTCCTGAGTCCCTCAATACCTCCTTTTCATGACTCCTGGGTCTTGTCAAAGGTCCACTAGCCTCCTGTAGGTGTCTCAGGAAGGGAGCTGCCCTTTCAATGATTATGGCCATGCCCTCAGAAATAATTAAAAATGCCTGCATCAGCCTATAAATAAGACTCTGGGTAGCTCCATGATGTAGGCGGGCTTGTTGTCTGCAGACTTGCTCCGCGACGGCGACAGATCTTGGCATGGTGGTCAGATGGGGTTGCTCAGTGATGGCATCTGTCTTTGATCTGGTGGTTGGACGAGTTGGCTACCCACTGGCTAGCTCTGCAAGGTAGGCGACCTGACTCACCCACCAGCTCCCTCTGTGACTGTGAACTAATAGTGATGGCAGCATCCTTGGTGCAGGGGACAGGTGGGGTCGCTCAGTGATGACATCTGTCTTTGGTATGATGGCTGGGCAGGTTGGCTGCCCACCACCTAGCTCCACAAGGTAGACATGTTGACTCACCCACCAACTTGCTCCATGACTGCAACCAACCAGGGATTGAAACACTGGTTTTCTAGAAAAAGAATTCCTTCCTGCCCCAAAGCTGCATGCCTGAGAGCAATGTCAGAGCTTATAGGACTCCTGCATAGAGGATCCCCAGGGAGGGTACTGCCACAGCAGTTAGGAATCTTGTGCCCCTGCACAGGAAAACTCTTAGGCACCTGGCATGCCACAGCCATGAGGTCATCAGAGACCCCAATATCAGTCACTGTTGTCCCATTTTTTGCTATTGTGCATCACACTTTCTTAATGTCATTTTAAGAAGTTTCCAAAGAATAAAACTTAACAAAGACAACATCATGAGTAAATTAGTGTTTTTAAAGGAATCCTTGTCATTTTAACATATAGATTAAACTTTGGTTTTTCAGTATTAGTATTTGACCTTAGTAAAACCTTAAATAGCTTTAACTGATTGTCTCATGTACATAAAACCAATTTATTTACATGCAAACTTGTTGAAATTTGCCCTTTACTTACACACAGACTTTTTTACACAGAGGCATTTTCTTTTCCCTTTTACTGAATATAATGCCATACTAGAATCTTCTGTTTTCCTTCCCTATTGGGTGACCCCTTTGTGGTGAGAAATCCATGCTCCTTCCAAATAGGTGAATGGAGTGAGCAATCCAGAAGGCATATTTGGAACCTGTGTAGATGTTAACCTGTCTACCTTTGGATGGAATTACAGCCCTAATCAGAGCAAAAAGTTCAGACTTTTGGGAAGTGGTCCCTTCTGGAAGGCAAACGGCTTCCAAAACTGAGGCAGTGGTGACCCCTGCATAAGCAGCTCTACAGTGTTCATCAGGAACCAGAACAGAACTGCCATCTACAAAAATGGTTAGGTCAGGTGAGGAGAGTGGATAATTGAAGAGGCCTTCATTAGGTAAACATAGGGCCTCCAACACCTATGGGAGTGGATGGGATTTATGACTTAAGAGGTCCTGTAGTCAATGGGTGGAAAACACAGCTACTGTTTGGAGTAGAGTGGGTTTTAGAACTTCCTTTGTTACTTCAACTGCTGAATTCAGTGTTTGGAGACATGGTAGCCACCCACAAATGGCAGAATCAAGATACTGGGTGAGATATGCCACCAGTCTGTAGGAAGGTCCCATTGGTTGCTCAAGGAGGCCAGGGTAACACCATATAAATTAATTAGATATTTCCAAGAAACACATTAGAGTAATCCCACATATGTCAAATCCTTATTTTACTGTAAAAGCCAAGATATCAGATAGGTATATTGAATAGCATTTGTTTTCTCTTTTCTGTTGGAGACAATTTCTAGAAACAAATGATTAATATCAATTAACATTTTTAAACTTGACCATCTGGAGAAATGTGAAATAAGTCTTGATATGTACATGATTTTTTGACACAAAATAGACAACACAATATACATATAACACAAAAACTAAGGCCTTGTACTCAAAAACTTGAGTTCAATAAAAATAGGACTGATCAAATTATCAATGTTATGAGCTCAAAAAATATAGAATTCAGGAAAAAAATACAAGAGTCCTGGAAAAATGATATGGCCGTTAATTATTACTTTGATGAAGTTCTGGCTAAAAACTTTTTTTTTTTTTTTTTTTTTTTTTTTTTTTTTTGCAGCTGCGGGTGGAATTATGTCCGTTAGGTGGACTTGGTTGGCAAGATCTTGTGGTGCCTCTTGGATGCAGGGTCATTAGTTGGGGTGAGAGTGGAAGAAAGTTCTACTAAGTTAGAACATAAATCTCAGAAAGATATCTAAATTACTTAATATAAGTAGAGGAGTCAACAAAGACCCTAAATATTTCTCAATCTGGGAAAAATTCTGGATTGAGAATGGAACTTTGATTCACACAACATTCTCAGCACCAGCCACCTTGGGAAGAGAAAGGAGTTCTGGGTTAGGTGGTGGGAAGGTCTGAGGAGATCTTGAGCTAACAGTGGAGGAGGGAACGCAGTGGGTGGAGGGAGGTTCTGGAGGAGGAGAGGAGGTGGAAGGGCCCTGGGAAGGAAGAGAAGGAGGAGCTGCATCAGCAGGAGGATGGGGCAGGTGTGCAGGCAGAGGACAGGAAGAGCAGGAGGCTGAATTTGGGTGGAGCAAGGAGGGAGTGGGGTTTGAGACCACCCCTAGAGAGGAAAACATGGTTGTTGGAACAGGTAGAAGAAGGGGCTGGGTGAGCAACAAATTCCAGAATGAAAAACTTGTGAATGGTCTTCAGTGTCATTTGGTGGTCATCTTGAGATCTAAAACATACTGAGACCAGGCCACTGTTGAAAAAAAGAAAAAAAAAAAAAAAAAAAAACTGCTTATGGCTTAAATCTTTGGGGAGTCCCACTTTAGTGAAATTATGGTAGACACAGCTCAAAAGACTTTTGGGGTCCACTGAGCTACTGGAATTTCCCATTAGCTGTCCAACTTTACCCAGATAGATGTACAGAAGCTGAGAAAGGTATCCGGATTTTAGCTTGTGTACATAAGAAAAACAGTGGATGGGCCAAAATCCAAAATGTCTTCGACTTTTGGGTGTCTGGAATGGAATAAATGGGAGGCTAACTGGAGGCCAGGATGTTGTCCCAATGACCAGAGCCCAAACGGATTGGGTGAGGGGGTTATACTGTGGCATTTGCACCAGACAGACCCCATGTGGATTAGATGATAAAGATTAGAAAACCAAATGGGAAAAACCCCAGGGAACTTAATCCATTTGATGCCAGATAAAGAGAAACAGGATGGAGCGGAACAAAGCAGAGCTGTGCAGAAGAGAATGGAATCTCCCAGTTCTTCTTAGGGAAGGTGTGGACCTCAACCACAATGTGGAAAAATCTGAAAACCCTTCCGAGTTTGGCACCAAATGTAAGCTCAGGGACATAGCTAGTGGCCAAATAAATATTGGACAGAAAGAAGCCAAAGCAAGCTTTATTGGAATTTGACACTCAGGTGAAATTTCCAGCCCCCCAGGGTACAGGTCAGGGTGAAGAGCCAGAGAAAATTGCACATGGCCCTGGCTGCCCAGAGTCCTTATAGAATGGAATGGGCAGGGGTCCTGCTGAGTGAAAAGTGGAGGTAAGGGTCAGTGCATTTTTCCTGCCAGTTCAATTGGTCACCATGTGGTGCACTGACCTTTAACTCAGTTGCTCTGCTCTCCATCATATAGTCCCCCAAAATCCAACCTAACAGTTTTATTCATGCATTGTAGTAAAAAATCATAACTGGGTTCATACTGACATATTCATGAATGCATATAATATAAATTGCTCCATTTCAATCCTTAGTACTTTTGATTTTTCTCTCCTCCTCCCTGTCCCACATTTTTGCCTCTATTCTACTAGTCTTCCTTCTACTTATTTATTGTTTTAAATTGTTCTATTACACTTATACACATAAGTGGAATTCATTGTAACACATTTATACAAGTGCATATCGCAAATTGTTCAATTTAAATCCATAGCTCCTCTCCTTTCCCATCCATCCTTTCTCCTACTCAATTTCCTTCCTGTAATCTACTATTCTCCCTTCTATTTCCATTAGTTTCTCCTGTTAAAATTTATTTTTTTCTCTATTGTTCCTGCACTGGGAAAGAATGTATTCGACCCTTGACTTTCTGACCCTGACTTATTTTACTTATCATGATAGTCTCTTGCTTCATCCATTTACCAGAAAATGATATGATTTTATAATTTTTTTATTGCTGAGTAAAATTTCATTGTGTATATATACCATATTTCTTTCTCCATTTGGCTGTTGAGGTTCAACGAGGCTGGTTCCATTACTTGACTATTGTAAATGACAATGATATACATGTTGGTAAGTATGTATCACTGTAGAATATTTATTTTAGATGTTTCAGATAAGTACTAAGGAGGGGTAGAGCTGAGTTATAGGGTGCTTCTATTCCTAGTCATTTGAGAAATCTCCATGCTGCTTTCCAAAGTGAATGTACTGCTTTACAGTCCCACCAACAATGCACAAGTATACATTTCTCTCCACAACTGTGCCAGTGACCCTTGTTATTTGTATTCTTGATCATTGCCATAAAAAGTGTAGTGAGATGAAATCTTAGTGTAGATTTGATTTACATTTCCCCTGAACGCTAAGAATGTTGAATATTTGTTCATATATTTGTGGCCATTTTTATTTCTTATTTTGAATAATATCTGTTCAGATCATTAGTCCATTTATTGGTTGCTTATTTTCTTTCTGGGGGGGAATGTTAAGTTTTTTGGCTCTTTATATATTATGAATATAAATATTCACTCAAAAGAGTAGCTGAAAAGTGTTTTCTCCCACTCTGTGGGTTCTGTCTTCATGCTCTTATTTTTTTACTGTGCAGATTTTCAATTTGAGGCAATTCCATTGATCAATTCTTGGTTTTACTTCTTCAGTTTGAGGAGAAAAAACAGACCTAAAATTCACATGTAATAATGAAACACCCAAAATAGTCCGAATGATACTGAGAAATAAAAGTGATGTGAGTGGCATCACAGTAACTGATTCAAATTGCACTATAGAGCTATAGTAACAAAAACAGTATTGTATTGGTATAAAAACAGAAATGAATTCTAATGGAATATAATAGAAAACACAGAAAAATACACATAGAGTCATCTGATTCTTAACAAATTGCCAAAAATGTATGTTGGAGAAAGGATAGCATGTTAAACTAATGGTGCTGGGGAAACAGTGTAGCCATATATAGAAGAATGAAACTAGATCCCTATCTCTCATTCTTCCTAAAAGTCAATGTAAAGTGGTCTAAAGACCTAGGAATTAGACCAGAAACACTGGAAGTGCTAGAAGAAAATAAAAGGTCATCACTTCAACATATTGTTGGCATATAGGCACCATCCACATTATTTCAATGTATACATTGAAAATTTATTTTATTAATTCTCCTTATGCTTCCTGCTTTATGGTGCAGTTTCCTTGGTCATACAGACTACCTTTTGGAGAACAAAACAATAATTTTCAGTTGTCCCCATAGGAAATTGTGCTTGCTGCCGACCAGCAGGACAAATGACCAGTACTCTTCAGAGGTTCATGAAGCAGCTTTCTTTTATTTGGTTAACACCCTCAATATATGAGCAGTCTCATGCATAAGCAATTGTAACCAGCTATGTCCATCCAATCCTATTAAAGGTCAAGTGATCACGAGCTCAAGCATACATGTAAGATATATCTGTCCACTCGCTAGGTAGCTGAACTAATTATCATACAGCCAATGATAAATGCTTCCTGTTTTTCCTCAAGACACATTCAGCACGCCATTTGACTCTCTACCAGTCGCCATCTTTGGATGCATGTGGCATAACCCTGGGCCCCGGGTCTTGCCCGCTACAGGAACTGTCTGCTTTCCTGATTATTTCCTCTGTACTGCCTTAAAAAAAAAAAACAATTCAATACACGTAAACCCCATATCAAAGCCTCAACCCCAAGAGGCAGAATTTCATTTCTATCACTTTATTATAATCAACATCACTTCTCCTATTACCACTACCAACAAAAGAGGTTGCTAAGTAAGAAAGAAAGGTGGCTGTGTACAGTTTTTGTGAAAGCTTATTTCATTATTACATTTCCCCCAATGACTTTTTTAGACTATTTTTATGTACTAATCCCCACTTAACAGTCAAATGTGAATACTTTAATGTTATAGAAGTTGTCTACATCTGCATATATTCTCTAGTCCTTTGGAGGCTCCCAAACCATTGAAATATAAATGACAATTTTGCCCCAAAGTATCTGTTTTGAGACTCTTCTTCAAGATGCCACATCTGCTGAGAATGCAAGGTATATGGTGATTAGGGGAAATCTGAAACTTCCTTCCTCCTCCATGGATCTCCTACTCCAAGCTAAATATATCTGTCATGAGGGAGACCCAGTCTTAATGGGACATCTACAGAGCTAACGCAAGTATAGATATGGGGTAGTGTTCAGGCCTCTACACTTGGAAGGAATGTTATACCTTGCCCATTTTCCCCATCTTAGAGAAATTTCTTTTCTTATCTTTCTCTCTTTTCAGAGGTCCTCACCTTCCTGTCAGGTACAAGCAGTTCCATTCTTCCATGAATTATGTTTTCATAAAAGATAAAACAATCACTGATTTCAGACAGCTTCTGCTTCCAGACCTGCCATGAAACTCTTCTGAGGAAAGGAAAAGGGAAACCAAACCAAGTTCCCTGCTGTAGGATGAACACAGGAAAAATACATTAACCATCATGGCAGGATGTGTCCTGGCATATTTGCTAAAGATTGGCCGCCAGCAACTCAAGGTGCTGAGGAGGCAGGTTCTCTCCCTGACTCTGGCAGTGGTACTGATGAATAACCTCTCAGCCATCTGACTCTGTGGTTATAAGCAAATGTTTCATATTCACACTCATCTATGAAGAGAGGACAGTAATACCTCATCCAAAGTATTGTTATGAGATTAATTTCAGGTACTAACACAATGAACCTGGAGATAGACACTCTAAATAATCTGCTTCATAAAATTTGGCTATTTTTTAGAAAACTCATGTGGCTCCTGACCTACCCAGTCAGCTCTCTAATTAGATTTCAGGTCTGAATCACCTTGAAATCCTTTTCTAAAACTGCCCTTTAATCTTCCCTTTTGGTGGAAACAGAGCTTCAGTTTCAAGATCATTCAATTTGTTAATGCATAATAACATGGGCTTCAGAAAATGGATAACACCATTTGGAACCAAAACTGTATGCCTGTGTCTATTTCCCACTCATGTTACCAGCACCAGACATTATCAGATTGTTTTCTTTACTGTGGGCATGTTCATTTTTTTCCCAAAATTGACTCATTAGAAGAATTGTCTCAGATATTCATTAAACTAGAGATTCAGTGTGCCTTCCCTCAAAATTGTCATATTTAATAAGAATATATTGAGGACATCCAGCTAAATTTGATTTTCAGATAAACAGAATGATACTGCATGTGAATAAAAATTACATGCTGTTATTTGGTTTATATAATTAGCTGGGTTAAAAGTAATCTGATGGCCCTATATATGTGGGCCTTTTTGATGGAGAGCCAAGGTGCTTTAATCAGTTGCCATACCTGTTCTCAGAAGATTCTAGTACCAATTGTCATATATTGAGGGAGTTCTCTTGATGTTCCAGAAGTTTGGAGCCTCCAGATTAATATACCACCATATAACAGCCACAACGTGGATCAGAAAAGGCCCAGCTGGATCAAGTCAACACAAATTCCTGTGAGATAATCAATATTTATTGTGTTGTTTGTTAAGCAGAGATATAAACCCAAAATATGTGACTTTGTGAACTTTACCTCTTGTAGTCTGTTACCATTGAATGAAAAGGGGATTCTCTTATTCTTGAAAAGTGAAGGAGGGGGATTTGTTATAATTTCATCTGTAGTTTACCTGAGATTTTATGTGTGAGTTTTAATTTTGAAGCATTGTATCAGTTTGTTTTTGAAGGAGTTTCTATGGGAAACTTTTTTAAGGTTTTCACTCTAGTCTTAGAATTTGTAATTTCAATTCCCTTTTATAAGATGATACTTCGTGAATAATTGTGCTTGCTAAGGGAATAAGATAGTGCTGAATGAAGTGTCTCTATAAACCACACAAAAAGCCATATTCTTTGAAATTTGTATGACGCATGTGCAATAAGAATGAGAGATTTTTTTTCTTTTTACATCAAGAAGAATTCCAAAGAATGTGTCCTGAAATACTTTGTCCTGCTACTGAGATACCTTTGTCCAGGAAGGCACTTTCCTTGAGTACATGTAGACAGGACTCCTTCTGGAAATAACAGATATACACATTTCACTTCCAGGCCTTTGTGGCTATGTGGATGCAACACAGGTGGGTAAATGCGTTTATTCAGTGCTATGGTTTTTTTTTATATGAAGCGCACTAGTAAGGTATTCTGTCATATTCTCATATGTAGATTATTCTTATCTGTTTTTGTTGTGAGCATTCTCTTATATTTACATTTAATTAATGGAACTTTTTATATGTAAGAAAGAAAGTCAATATATTGTTTTCAATATAATTTTTTTCATAATCCTTACTTAGATTAGAATTAAGTGTATTTAATTCTAAGAACAGGGTGTATTTGGGGAGGCTATTAAAGACTCAACATTTTGGGATCAAGACCATAGAAAATCTGGGGAGACAATGTCAGAGGAGGCAAGTTGTAGACCTATTGTAAAAACATCCTGAGAACAGACCAGAACATATGCTGGATAAGGCAAGATTACAACCAACAATTTAGAAGGGAGAAGGCCTAAATGGTGCAATTCCTGTTTTGTCTTCCCAACTCACTTATTAGATGAGTAATTTCCATTATGGAGAAGGAATGAGTGTGTAGAGACTAGATGTGTTTTGTTATGAATCCCTCCTACATAGAAGAATGTATCAGGAATGAAGGTAAGCAATCCCCAGGATAATCCAATATATGATTTGAATACATGCATAAGTTTTTGCTTACTAAATAATATTTCAGTTCTGCTGTTTTGAAATAATTCTGATATTCCTTAATTTTTTTTTAAATAAAAAGAAAAAATTTTCCTAGGTGATTTATTCAAGGTATAAGAAGCAGTCTCTTAGTTTTCTGCCAAGGATGGGAAAGTATGTAGCATGGTGTGCGAATCTTCTATGTTTGATCTCAGTTGGTTAGATCATATCCAAGAGTTCTAAGATACCTTCCAGTGTCTCTCTATACTGATAACACTCCCCTAGGGTCATTTTTAAAGCAAACAAATTTGTGTTAAGAGATACATGCTTTGTTTCCACAACTGGACTAGAATTTAGCTCATTGCTAGTGTAGAAGACTAGTTCTTATTGACACTCATCTTAGATGGTGGCCTGCATAAGGAAGGCATTTTTTAAAATTAGAGAAAGGGGAGAGAAGGATTTTGTGTAAGCATTTCCAGTGTGAAGAAACTTGCTCATCATGGTTACCACAGGAACCTGATGTCATTGTGTTGATCATGGTGACCTGGAGGACATTTTAAGAGATCTAGGTGATTTGGTGAGGCGTTTCGACTCGGGGAAGGTGTGGGTGCCCTGCTGTGAAGGCTGAAATCCCTGGGTTGTTGGGAGAGAAAAGGACCCCAGACCAAGTTGCCTCATTCTGCTCTGGAACAAGATGACTGCTGAGTGAAAGGGAGAGAGATATGGGATCCTTCTGGCACCAGCATGATGTTTTGCTCCAGTGTGTCCTGGGCCTACTTTCTCTGTAAAATCTGGATGAATGAGAATAAAACAGGGAATGGCCTTCTGTGAACCCAGTTCTCCTCTGTAAAATGGGGTGGAAATGCTCACCCACATGCCCACCCATGGGCAAGTACATTCCCCTGTGGATATTGTGGGATCACAAATGCCTGTATGAATTAAGACCACTTACTCCTTTCAAATTTGTACTTAGGGAATAGAGAAAAAAGGATAAGGAAAATGTGTGGTGAGAAGTCCATCATACCCTCTGTTATGATCTATACCCATTTGCATCAATGTCACTACTGGTCATTGACCAGTGCTTAGCATGGTGCCAGGCAAATAGTTGCTCTTATAGGGCACAGTGATTTCTGTATTATTTTTCTTTCCTGGAAGCTCCTCAGATGGCTCATATCAGGTGTCAGAAGAAGATAGCTTCTGAGGATGTGGCTTATGATTGCTGCTCAAGATTGGAAGGGCAGCAGTGCTCAGGAGACCAACACTTCCATCCCTGGTAAGATATAATGCCTGGCTAAAGTGAGTTTATATATCTGAATAAGGGTATATGGAAGAATGCACAAATGAGATTCACAAATAGACATAAAGTAGAGAAATTAATTTGATCTCATGAGGTTGACCTAATCCTAACCCTAACCTCAATCCTAATCCTAATCCTTCATCAGTATGTGAATCATAGTAGCCCTTGAGGCCCATGTTAGAAATGTTTTCTTTGTTTCAAAGCAGGGAATAATTCACTGGGGAAAATGATGATTAATATGCATTTGGAATTACATATTAATGCATTTGTACTACATTTGTTGCCGTGCTGGGGAGTGAAGCATTACATATGCTAGAAAGGCAGTCTTCCACTCTCCTACATGTCCAGGCTTCTTTTAATTTGAAACAGAATTTTATTAAGTTACTAAGACTGGCCTTGGAATTGTTATCATCTTGCCTCAGTCTCCGAAGTAGCTGGGATTAGAGGCATGAACCACCTTGCCTGATTGTGTTTTCACAATCACATATATACATATACATACACATACACAAATCTATATATATACTAACTGTATAAATAATATTCAAAAATTTGCACATGTGAGATATCTATCTATCCCTTTATGTCTTTATCTATATATCCATATTCATAGTCCCTGGCTCAACTAGAATTTCCCTTTCCTAATGCAGGTCATAATGTCTCTGATGTTCCTCTGACTTGGATCTGGCCATAAAGAAATTCATTAACATCTCTGGTCTGATAGTAGGTCATATGACCCTCATATCAGTAAGAGTCCTGCCCCATATGATGGAGAAAGGACTGCTATATAGAGATGCCAAGAAAAATGTCAACAGGACTTGCTGAGTTTTTCTACCCAGTCTAGTAGGATTAGATCATATGCTTTTCCAGTTACATTTCTCAATAGTAATCCATGCTTTGATTGGACTTATATTATGAAACCTCTATAAATGACTCCACAATGCTGGGTTTAGAAAGTTTATGGATAGATAAACAGATAGAGATTCGTGGATTGTGGCAATGGGAGAAGACATGGAAGCTCCAGGCCTCTTCCCCCATGCTTGTCCTACATATTCCAACATGTGTCCTTTTTAATATTATTAATAATAAACTGGTAAATACATTTTTCTCCATTCTGTGAGTTGTTTAAGCAAGTTAATCAAACCTCAGAAGGGGATTATGCAAACCCTGACTTATAACTGGTGGGTCAGAAAAACAGGCAAAACAACATGGGTTTGTGATTGGCATCTAAAGTGTGGGAGGTATGGTCTTTAAGATTGAGTCCACATTCTGTGGGCTAAGAACTGTATTGTGTGTACAAACTGTACTGAATTAAAGAATACCCAGCTAGTGTCCACAGCTGCAGCATTGCTTGCATGGAAGGTGAAATTAAATAAAACAACAAAAAATAAAATAAAGTAACAAACTTCACTTTCCTGGGGTTAGAAGTGTATTGTTGAGTAAAAGTTTGGGATGTAATGCACTTGAGGTCAGGTTTTTCTCTTTTTGCACAGATTGTGTATCACTCTGTGATTGTGTATCACACAATGGGTGTGGAAATATAAAATTTTAGGTGTTTCCAGCAATTAGAGATTATAATACTTCTTTCCCCATAATGCATTTTTTACACATTTTAATGAAGTATTCTAAGCAATGTTAATTAAAATATTAGTTACTAAATATTAATGTTTCCAAAAGAAGAATTACTGTTCAAATACAGTTTTCTCTATTTAAATGACATATATATTATGTCACATTCCCTAAGATAACCAATTACTCTTAAGTATCATGATTACTTTCCTTGAACACAAAATTTTTATTTCTATACTTCAAAAGGAAATGAGCATCAATATATCATTATATGATAACAAATAATCATTTCTATCATGGATATATGTAGTATGGATCAATTTGATCTTAGGGTAGATATATTAATATAACAAGAGAATAATAGTAGGAACCATCAGACAGATTTATTTAATTATATCAAAGACTACTCTACCTACATAAAATATATGCTAGTTTTAGTAAGTTTTAACATACATGTGTACTGATTATTTCAATGTTACAATAAAGATAATAAACATACACATCACCACAGAAATCTTTCTTATATTCCTTTCTATTCCCTCCACCTTACCCTCTCTAGATTCCTTCTTTATGTCACTTTGCCCCATTCTCAGGAAAACAATAATTATTTGTCACTGCAGAACAGTTTTCATTTGTTATAAAGGGAATCATAAATTGCCTATTCATTTTTTCCTTCTTATATGTGACCTTATTATTTTTAAATTTATTCTTATTGTTGCATGTATAAATACTTCTTATTTTTTATTACTGTGTAAAATTCCATGACCTAGATATACTACATTTTTTATTATCATTTGAGTTGTTCCCATTTTGAATAATTTTAATTGATTAAGGATTTTGTCTAATTAAATTTGTTTCTGTGGTGCTGAGAATCGATTTTTTAAATATTTTGGGGGGCAATGTTTACTTTAGGGAAAATATTTTAGAGTACAAATCAATGGCTAGAATATTTGGTAAATGTAATAGTAACAGTGTAAAAATCTGACAGATTTTTTTCCAAAGGGGTCATACCATTTCTCCGCACCAACAATGTATGAGACTTCCATTGTCCATTACCTGGACAGAACTTAGTATGGCCAGTCCTTTTTTATTCCAATCATTTTCAAAGGGATATAGTGGTATCTCATTGTGGTTTTTATTTATGTTTTGTAATGATTTTAATCATATCTTCTTTCTTCTGTCTATCTCTCTTTCACTCTCTTTTTTCATGGTACTGGAGTTTAAATGCAGGGGTGCTTATCACTGAGCTACATTTTCAGTCCTTTTTATATTGTTTTGAGACAGCGTCTCACTAAATTGCCCAGACTGGCCTGAAACTCATGATCCTCTTTCCTCAGCCTCCTGAGTAACTGGAATTACAGCCATGCACCACCATTTCTGGCTAAATACTATATATATATATATATATATATATGTATATATATATGATATATATGATATATATGATATTTATTTTATATATATAATATAAATATGTGTGTGTATATATATTTTTCTTTTATTTTTCTTTTTACATATGTATATTTATGTGCAAGAGAAGGCACTGGCTCACTCACAGAATATACCAAAATTTCTGGTAATCAAAGGCTGAAGGTCACCTTTGCTGTAGAGACACAAGTAAGGTACTCTTCTCTCCTGCCAGCCCATTTAAGTTGGAGAGGCAAAAGACATATATTTACCCGTTTGACTTTACCCAATCCATGCCTGGGGATGGACGCCAGTGTCTTTGGTGACTCTAGATAACCTCAGTATAATTGCACATCCCCCAGATGATGGCAATGACCTATTTGAAAGTCTGCCCTATCAACTTTTGATGGTAGTCACAGTGCCTCCCATGGTGACCACGGGTGAAACAAGTGACCTGAGTGAGGAGAAACAGGGAGTGAGGAGGAGACAGCAGCTAGGCCCCTCTGCACCAGGAACTTCACCTGAACTGCTGTCCTGCAGACACAAACAGTCCCTTTCCCTCCCCAGGGGTCCTTCATCTCAGTCTCCTATAAAATCACAGCCCCTGGGGAAGTCTATGGGGGAGGCATTTGAATAATAAAAATATGTCTCAATCTGTAGCTCTTGGTACCCTTAGTGGATCTGTGGTGGGGGTTAGGCTCTGCCTGGTCACTAGTGACCCTGGCTATGGATGGTTGGTACAAGGACAGATCACAGTCCTGTGTTGGGATTTCTTCTGAACCTTCAAGGGTGAACTACATTTTCCTAATCTATAATTACTAAGTTTCCTTTGGGTTCTGTGGGTGAGCCCCCCTCATCTAACAGTGCTCAGTCTCCTCTGTTTCCTTAGTTGGAGTTCCCTATCCATTCCATGCTCCTTCATTTCTGGGTCCTATTTTTGAGCACACCTCAGTTTACCGTGCTCACTCTTCTCTCTGTCATGTTTCAGGTTCACCAATGCAATCCTTCTCAAACTCTTCTGGGTCCTGTGTGTGAGCACTACACATGTCACTGTGCACAGACTTCTCCAGGTCCTGTCCTTAATGTCAATTCACTCACCAATGCCCAGGGTCATTTGAATCCTATGGTGAGAACCAGTCACATACAGGTGCTCAGTTTTCCCTGAATATTATTTTGGAGTGCCCCTTATCTTCCAGTACTCTGCACCCTCTGTTTCCTCTGAGTGAGCTCCCCTCATTCAGCAGTGCTTAGTATATTCTGGGACCTCTGGGTGAATGCCCCTCACCTAGCAGTGCTCAGTCTTCTCTGTGCCATATGCTAAGTTCACATAACCAAACTTATTGCAGTCTCATCTGGTTCCTGATTATGATCAAATGTAGTTGAACATTTCTCAGCCTTCTCTGGGTCCTGCCAAAATCTCACCTCATTGAACATCACATAGAGTATTCTGATTCCTGTGTGTGAGTGCCCATCACCCATTAGTGCTCTGATTCCACTGGATCCTCTTGGTGATAGCCCCTATCCTAACATTGCTCAGCCTTCTCAGCTTAAACTGCTATTTTCACATAAGCTGTCTTTCTTAGTCCCTTTTTGTGACCTGTGGGTGAGCGCCCCTCACTGAATAGTGCTTAGTCTTCTCTGTTTCTTTCTTCTCATTTTACTAACCATTTCTTGCTCATTTTATCTGGGTGATTTTGGTGAGTATCCATCACCTTAGAGTGCTTATTCTTCTCTGTGTCCTGTTTTAGGTTCCTCAAGGTAATTCGTGCCCACACTCCTCTGAGTTGTGTGAGTGCCCCTCAACTGACTTTGCTCAGTCTTCTCTGGGTATTGTCCTTAATCTCCCTTCACAAACCTTGCTCAGTGTCATCTGAATCCTGTGGTGAAAACACCTTTCACACAGATGTTATTTTTTTCTGAATATTGTGTTGGAGTGCCCCTTATACTCAAGTACTCTGTCTCCTCTGTGTCCTATGGGTGAACATCCCAATCCAGCGGTGTCCTATATACTCTGGGACCTCTGGGAGCACCTCTCACCCAGCAGTGCTCAGTCCCCATGTGCCTTGTGCTACGTTCCCAGAGTCAAACTTAACTCAGTCTCCTCTGGCTACTGTTTTTGATCATAGAGAGCCTAATCTTGCACAGCTTTTTATGGTTTGTGTCTTAATTTCACCTGCCCCACTATTACTCATAGTCTTCTGAATCTTGTGGGTGAGTGACCCTCTCCCAACATTACCCATTATTATTTGTGTCCTGTACTTAATCTCCACTTTCATGCCAGTTGTCAGAGTCCTTAGAGTCATGTGAGTGAGCACCACTTTTCCACCGGTGCTCAGTCCCCTGTGGTTATTATTGGACGGTGGTGTTGCACCACCATTGTGCAGTCTCTACTGAGCCCAAAGTTACTTGATACTTTGAATGAAATATCTGGGAGGGCCCCTTTCCTTCTAATGCACCATCTCAGACCTTATCTGTGTCAACACCAGCACTACTGTGGAAATTTAGACAAATGTGGATACCTCCTCTTTTGAAAAAACTCAAAGGGCCCTCAGTGCTGCCATGCAGACTGGCTCCTTTCCAATGCCTGAAAATCCAAGACAATTTTTAAGGATGTGAATGTCCACAACACTGGGATGTCATTCTACCATTCATCATTGACAATTTCCACACCTTTTATCAAGGAACTGAGGGTCTTATGGGTGATGTAGTTCAGACAGGATTTCTGACATCTTTCTGAAGAGTAGAAGAAAAGGATATATTTAATAATTTTCAGAATCTTCTCTGATATGTCACTAGTTGTTCCCTTTTGACAAGGGGGTAAACCTCCTAGGACTCTTGATTCAGGCAAAATGCACTTTATCAATGGACAGTGTGAAAGTTCCCCAAGGACAATTTCCTGTCATCATGGAGGTCTTCTCTGGATGTTTGGAAATGCGGCAGTGTCACTTCACCTCTAAACTACCTGAGACCATGGCCTGAGGGACTCCCATGATAAGGGTCCAAAGACTGTGAATCATCTTGATGAGCACCTCTCTTCCAATGGAAGTTTGTCTTCTCTGACTCATGGGGAAAAAAAAAAAAAACTCATTTAAAGTTGTTCATGATTCTCTGTGTCCTGCCCTAAGTATCCTCTCACCATCATTGCTGAGGATGCTCTGTGTTCTGTGGTACCACCCTCATCTACAGTGCTTCAATTCCACTGGGTCCTCTATTTGATTGCCCTTGTCCTAATGTGGCTAAATCTCTTTGTTTACGCTATTAAGTCCATCTGACCTGTTCTTTCTCAGTCTTATGTTTTTCGTGAGTGTGAGTGTCACTCACTTAATAGTGCTCAATCTTTTCTGTTAGTTTTTTCTGAGTTTCCCTAAACTTTCCTCCCTTATTCTTCTCTGGGTCAGTTGTATGTTTGCCCTAACCTAATACTAATCAGTCTTATTTTTATATTTATTTTTACTGTAAACAAATGGGATACATGTTGTTTCTGTTTTTACATGGAGTAACAGCATACCATTTGCATAATCATACATTCACATTGGGTAATGAGGTTTGATTCATTCTGTTGGTGAACTTTTTTTGTATGTTTGTTAATTGTTTGTAGATCTTCTGTGAAGCGTCTGTTCATATCCTTAGCCCATTTGTTGATTGGGTTTTTTGTATTCTTGGTGTAGAGTTTTTTGAGAGCTTTATATATTCTGGAAATTAGTGCTCTATCTGAAGTATGAGTGGCAAAGATACTCTCCCACTCTGCAGGCTCTCTCTTCACATTGCTGATAGTTTTCTTTGCTGAGAGAAAGATCTTTAGTTTTAATCTATCCCAGTTGTTGATTCTTGCTTTTATTTCTTGTGCTATGTGAGTCCTGTTAAGGAAGTCTGATCCTAAGTCAACAAGTTCAGGATATGAACCTACATTTTCTTCTATAAGATGCAGGGTCTCTGGTCTGATTTCAAGGTCCTTGATCCATTGTAAATTGATTTTTGTTCAACATTAGAGATAGGGGTTTATTTTCATTCTGTTTCATATGGATTTCCAGGTTTCACATCACCATTTGTTGAAGAGGATATCTTTTCTACATGGCATATTTTTGGCATCTTTGTCTAGTATGAGAAAATTGTATTTATTTGGGTTTGTGTCCGTGTCTTCTATTCTGTACCATTGATCTACCTGTCTATTTTGGTGCCAATCCATGCCGTTTGTTACTATTGCTTTGTAGTATAGCTGAAGTTCTGCTATTGCGATACCACATTTCATTCTTCCTGCTAAGGATTTCTTTAGTTATTCTGGGTTTCTTATTTTTCAGGATGAATTTAATGATTTCTTGGCCTATTTATGTAAGGTGCATCATTGGAATTTTAATTGGAATTGCATTGAATTTGTACAGCACTTTGGTAGAATGGCCATTTTGACAATATTCATTCTGTCTATCCAAGAACATAGGAGATCTTTCCATCTTCTGAGGTCTTCCTCAATTTCTTTCTTCAATGTTTTGTAGTTTTAATTGTAGAGATATTTTACCTCTTTTGTTAGATTGATTCCGAAGAATTTTTTTTTTGAGGCTATGCAAATGGAGTTGCTTTCCTCCTTTCCCTTTCAACTGTTTCACCACTTGTGTATAAAAATGCTATAGATTTATGCATGTTGATTTTATAGCCTACTATTTGCTGAGTTCATTGATGAGGTCCAGAAGTTTTCTGGAGGAGGTTTTTGGATCCTCTCAATATAATATCATGTCATCAGCAAATAGTGCACATTAAGTTCCACTTTTCCTGTTCGTATCCCTTTAATTTCTTTGATCTGTCTAATTGCTCTGGCTAGAGTTTCAAGGACAATGTTGAATAGAAGTGGTGAAAGAGGACATCCCTGTCTTGTTCCAGTTTTTAAAGGGAATGGTTTCAGTTTTTCTCCATTAAGAATGATGTTGGTCATGGGCTTAGCATAAATAACCTTTACAATGTTCAGGTATGTTCTACTATCCCTATTTTTCTAGTGTTTTGAGCATGGAGGGGTGTTGTATTTTGTCTAACGCTTTTTCTGCGTCAATTGAAAACAATATGGTTCTTATCCTTAAGTCTATTGACATTATGGATTACGTTTATTGATTTATGGATGTTAAACCATCCTTGCATTCCAGGAATGAACCCCACTTGATCGTGGTGCATGATTTTCTTAATACGTTTTTGGATACGGTTTGTCAATATTTTGTTAAGGATCTTTGCATCTATATTCATCAAGGATATTGGTCTAAAATTTTCTTTCCTGATGTGTCTTTGCCTGGTTTGGGTATGAGAGTGATATTAGATTAATAGAATGAGTTTGGTAGGGTACCCTCTTTTTCTATTTCCTGGAATACTTTGAAAAGTATTGGAATGAGTTGTTCTTTGAAGTTGTTCTTTGAACTTTGAGAGTTCTTGTAGAACTGGCTAAGAATGCATCTGGTCCGGGCTTTTCTTGGATGGTAGATTTTAACGGCTTCTATTTCATTGCTTGATATTGATTGTTTAATTGTATATATCCTCCTGGTTCAGTTTGGGAGAAGCATATGTCTCTAGAAATTTGTCAATGTCTTCATTAGTTTCTATTTTGTTGAAATACAGATTTTCAAAGTACCTTTCATTATGTTTTGTATCTCAGTGGTATCTGTCATGATATTTCCTTTTCATCACGAACTTTAGAAATTTGAGCTTTCTCCTTCACTTTGTTAGTGTGGCTAAGGGTTTTGTCTATTTTGTTTACTTTCTCAAGAACCATTTTTAGTTTTGTCATTTTTTGAATTGTTTCTTTTGTTTCAATTTCAATGAATTCAGCTCTGATTTTAATTATTTCCAGTTTCCACTACTTTTGCTCTTATTCTGTTCTTCTTTTTCTAGGGCTTAGAGCTGTAATGTAGGTCATTTACTTGTTGACTTTTCATTCTTTTCTGGAATGCACTCCATGCAATTAATTTTCCTCTTAGTACTGCTTTCATAGTGTCCCAGAGATTTTGATATGTTGTATCATCATTCTCATTGACCTCTAAGAACTTTTTTTATCTCCTCCCTGATGTTTTTCATTATCCATGTTTCATTCAATAGCATATTATTTTGTCTACACGTGTTGGAGTAATTTCTGTTTTTTATTTGTCATTGATTTCTACTCAGTCCATTATGATCTGATAGAACACAAGGCAGTATATCTATTTTTCACATTTCCCAAGGGCTGCTTTGTGGCATAAAATATGGTCTATTTTGAGAAGGTTTCATGTGCAGCTGAGAAGAAAGTGAAGCCGCTCATTGATGGATGGAATATTCTATATATGTCTATTAAGTCTATGTATTGATGTGTTATTGAGTTCTATGGTTTTCTTTGCTTGGTTTTGTTTGGAGGATCCATCTAGTGGTGACAGCAGTGCATTAATGTCACCCAGATTATTGTTGTGTGTGGCCTATATGATTCCTGAAATCGAGAAGGGTTTGTTTGATGTACAGGGATGCACCATTGTTTGGGGCACAAATGTTTACTATCTTTATGTCTTCCCGATTTATGGTTCCCTTGAGCAGTATGAAATGTCCTCTTTATCCCTTCTAACTTTGATTTGAAGTCCACTTTATTTGACATAATGATGGAATCCTCTGCTTTTTTACTGAGTCCATGTGCATGGTAGATTTTTTTTTTCTTGGTATCACCTTTAGTGTGTGGATGTCTTTTTCTATGAGATGAGTCTCTTCAAGAAGCATATTGTTGGGTCTTTCTTTTTAATCCATTTGCCAGTCTATGTCTTTTGATTGAGGAGTTTAGGCCATTAATGTTCAGGGTATTATTAAGATATGATTTTTATTCACAGTCATTTGGTTATTTTTCATTTTTAAGTTGGCTTGGTTTCTCCTTTGAGTGGGTTTTTCTCTAAGGTAGTTCCTCCCTTGCTGACCTGATTGTTATTTTTCATTTTTTCTCATGGAATATTTTGTTGAGAACATTCTGTAGCACAGGCTTTCTATTTGTAAATTCTTTAGCTTTTGTTTATCATGGAAGGATTTTATTTCTTCTTCAAATCTAAAAGTTATTTTTGCTGGGTATAGGATTTTTGGTTGGCAACCATGTTCTTTCAGAGCTTGAAATACATTGTTCCAGGCCCTTCTAGCTCTTAGAGTCTGAGTTGAGAAGTATGCTGCTATCCATATTGGTCTCTCCCTATATGTAATCCGATGCTTTTCTCTCACGGCCTTCAAAATCCTATCTTTATTTGAATGTTAGGTATTTTCATTATAATGTTCTTGGTGTGGATCTGTTGCAATTTTGTGCATTTGGTGTTCTGTAAGCCTCTTGATTTGATTTTCCATTTCATTCTTCAG